>NC_090648.1:255196045-255238545 GCF_040937935.1 Hyperolius riggenbachi
CCAACTCCGACACAAAAAAAGTAAAAACTAAAATAAAATGACAATAAACATTTACCAGTGCACAAGCAGGACAAGAGGGTGCCAGCCCTGACAGATACTTGTCCTGCTCTTGTATCATTAGAAGTCTGTGAGTGTTTGTGTAAAGCCAGGCCTCTCCTTGTTATTTAAAGTGTATTTTTATCTTTTTATAGAAAACCATAAATAACAGTTGTTTGCATTAATGTAACTGTATTCCTGTACCAATCTCTCCATTTCTTTATTTTTTAACAGAATGGTGGTATTATATACTACAATGCTAAGGACTCGGATCCTACAATGGATGTAAGTATTACTTTTTTTGGTATAGCTTACGACATGCAAATGCTGCCATAAGCAGTAATGATGTCTGAATTCCGTTTTTACTTTGTAAAAATGAATACTTCATATTTTGTATTGTTCTTTTATATTGAGTAATGTGTCTTTTATTTGTGAATACACAACAATATTTAAAATACTTTCAGTAATATGCTTTAGTTTCATAAATGATGAGCTGGAGTCTGTTGGTGACCTAATTTATCATAAAGACTTCAAAAGAATTCCAGAGTTTACTAATGAGCATCTGGAGGCTATGGGTGTTTATCCATACATATTTTATTTGCATAGCATCTATTCAAATTGATATACTGTAGAGATGGTTAAAGTAACATGCCATTATTGTCAAAGCATAGTTGCATCCAAAAATTCTTTAGTTGTTAGTTTAGTTAGTTAGTTTAGTGATGATATCACTCACAGAGGCCTTTGTCTTTGTCTCTCTGATCAGTTTACGTAGTGTAAATTGAAGATTGTCACTGGGAAAAGTAGTAAAGGACAGCAATAAAATATCACTGATTTGATATCTTCACCACTTTGCAAGAATTTTTTTTTTATTTATTATTATTTTATATTATTATTTTTTAATGTCATCATCAAAATTAGCAGGAAAAATGTCTGCCCAGTTCCTTTCAGTCTCTTCAATCAGTCTGCCAGTTGTGGGATTTATTATGGGGGAATATATTTTATGTTTTCCACCCTTTTCACAATAATTGCCGAAACTTACTCTCTGTCTGAGGACTCGGGGACAAAGTGTAAGAGCTGCTATGAGCAGAGGAGAATAGAAGAACCAAAAGGCCAAATTTATTAAAACATGTTCAGGGAACTCTGGTAAAAATGGTGCATGTATTCAAATCAAGGATTCTGATTGGTCACTCTGAGCATCTGCTATATTTCTGCACCAAATTTGCTTCCAGTTTTCCTCACACTTGTGTTGATAAATCTGCCCCACAGATTCCTCTCTTTCTCATGTACCAGTTTCCAGTAGTAGGGATGGTCGCTGGATTCTGCTGAATTAAGATTTCCACAACTCCGGACAGAATTTGGTGATTCCGGTTCCGTTGAGACGGAACGGAATTGCTATAGCGCTATGGCGGAATTTCCGCTGAAAAATATGGAATTCCGCGGAATGCAATTTTTTTTTTTTTTTGCCACCAAACTGATTTCTGCCTAAAAATAAGAGTTTCTGCTCGACAGACTTGCAAATTCCACCCAAACTTTCCATCCTCCCTTCCTCCCTCCTCCTTCCTCCCTTCCTTCCTTCCTCCCTCCTCCCTTCCTCCCTCCTCCCTCCTCCTTCCTTCCTCCTTCTCCCTCCTTCCTCCTCCTCCCTCCCTCATTCCTCCTCCTCCTCCTGTCTTGTCTTGGTAGTAAGCTGTGCAGAGGCGCCAAAAGAATAAAAATATGCTAAAAAGTTTAAAACATTCGGGTGGCGGCGGTGGACCGGTCACTCCAAAAAGGACACGAAGTTTTGTCACTTGAGAAACAGACAATTTAATTTAATACTCCACAATTAATTCGCAACGCGTTTCACGGGCACAATCCCGCTTCATCAGGCAATAGACATACGGAGTATCACTATAAAAAATGACAGAGATGGAAGCATGTCAGCAACATGCAATGTACATCTAGTTGTACAGATAATAGTGGTACAGGATTATTCTGAGTGAGCACGTACATAATGTGATATGCATACAAAAATGACATGGGTAACATAGGTGATGAGGTGGAGAGGGGTAATGCAAGAAGGTTGGTAGGTTTGGTATGGGTAAATGATAGTGGCCAGGTAAATGGGGGTATATGTGTGTCTGGAAAGTGACAATCCCCAATTTTTCCGCATCACTTTCATTGAATCTATTCCGCACAACCGCTCCGACCCTTTTGACTCCTTGAAAAAACGAGAAATGTATTGGATCCAAATTCTTAGAACCCTTACTCCAGAAGGCCTAAATGAAGTTCTGGAAAAAATGTATTAACCCAATTTCCATCAGTATACAGTTTTTCTCTTCTTATTTGTCCTCTCGGTTTTATCATATATTATCGATTGGTTTTAGCCTCTATATTTGAGGTATATTCTTTTATGATACTTTTTTTGATATCTCTATATATGTCTTATTTCTCTTTTAAACTTAAAATATTTTATGTTTGTAATTTTATGTGGCAATTAATTTAAGGCGCAAAAACACATGTATACACATACTTAGTCTATCTTTTTAACGGGACCTATACGCATATAGGATGTATCTACAGTTATGTTGTATAAGGTGTATGCACACATGTTTTTACAATTTTACTGTTTCTATTTGTCATCACTCACTGTAACCCTTGGATTTCTGTCCCCTTGTTTCCCCCCCCCCCCCCCCGTCACCTGCCCCCCTCCCCGTCCTATATATACAGGCACACACACCCAAATAATTATCAAGTGTGTACATAGGTCTCTATAGACACACACATTGTACCTAGTTATTCAAATCTCAACCACTGGGTGGCATTAACCCACCATCACACGAATTAGTTACCTAACTCTACATTTCCACGTAGCCTTTTGCTTATACTTTTTTAACTACCTCAATTTGTATTTTCTCTCTTTTTTCCCCCCCATTCTCTCATATCCCCCTTCATTTTCCAACTAATACGCCGTTTATAATCTCTCTTTCACACGCTCTATCCTTTCATGGGCATTTTTGCCCACTTCCAACATGTCGTACTCATACTTCTGCACATGCGCATACAGCGCTAGAGATCCCCACCACCCGCCCAGTTTTGTCCTGATGCACGCAGGAGCGCCTGAGCCAGGGTTGGCTAGACGCTCCCTGTACACTGTTCCACCCACCCAGGTGCGCAGCTGCAACGCGGCCTCTGAGTCGCGCGCAGCGATGTCCATCAGCCCATCTCCGCCTCCCACATAATCTGATTGGCCAATCGTCGCCCCCCAGATTGACCCCGGAAATGCACGCTACGGCTATTAAACAGGTCCCACGCTGGCACACAGCTACAGAGGTGCCAAGCGTAGTTTGGACAACCAGCCGGTGAGTTTTAATGATTTTTATATGTACTCTCCACTCACTCCTCTATATATGATCTTAACCATAGTACCTTCCTACACCTACCAGTCCATACATTCTACCTTTTCTCTCCTCCCCCACTCTTTCTATACTTGTTCATTGTTTTTTTCCCTCCTCCCCCCGTATTGGATTATCTGGCCTCTATAGACCCATTTCTGCATTATATTATTACACACAGTGCCCACAACAATTATCTTACAGCCTTCAATTTGCACAAACGAAGTTTCGTTCCCCCTTTTACCGCATTACACTCTATTTACACTTTCCAGACACACATATACCCCCATTTACCTGGCCACTATCATTTACCCATACCAAACCTACCAACCTTCTTGCATTACCCCTCTCCACCTCATCACCTATGTTACCCATGTCATTTTTGTATGCATATCACATTATGTACGTGCTCACTCAGAATAATCCTGTACCACTATTATCTGTACAACTAGATGTACATTGCATGTTGCTGACATGCTTCCATCTCTGTCATTTTTTATAGTGATACTCCGTATGTCTATTGCCTGATGAAGCGGGATTGTGCCCGTGAAACGCGTTGCGAATTAATTGTGGAGTATTAAATTAAATTGTCTGTTTCTCAAGTGACAAAACTTCGTGTCCTTTTTGGAGTGACCGGTCCACCGCCGCCACCCGAATGTTTTAAACTTTTTAGCATATTTTTATTCTTTTGGCGCCTCTGCACAGCTTACTACTCAGAGTTTCCACCCTGGTGGAAGGGTGTTACACCCTCTTTTCCTTCTACAGAGAGCGACATCTTAATCCTGAGTGGGGACAGGTCTAATCTCCCCACCTGCCTATACAGTGGTTACCTGCGTGGTAACCCATGTTTGTGAGTATATTACTTACTTGTTAATTACATTTCTGGTTCCAATACATACTACACTATATCGGGCTCTCGGTTTCTCCCTGTTCATCTCTCTTTACAAGCGTGCTTGGCCACCTCGCTCGACGACGTGGCACCCCGAAACCTGATAGCAGCCCACCATCCAACACCGTATGGATCCCTTCGAAGACCACAATACACACAGGGCTAAACTCCTGGCACAATTTAAGAAATCACCAGTTGCAGCACCAGAACCTGCTACCAATATTCCAGCAACCAACAACCCCCCACAAGTGGACTTAAAGCCGACCTTCCTAAAACTGGAATCAGCTTTGAAAGATGAGTTTTTCAATTTAGCTGACATTGCAATGCAAGAAACCTATATTAATGAAAAAATATCTCCAGATGGGATAAGAATTAAAATCACATCAGCTTTTCCCAAAGACACTGTGTTTACTACAGAATTTTACTGCTATTTAGAAAGCTGTACACAGGGCATCATGGAGAGAATAATTAGAAAGAGAAAATCCCTAGTCGCAGAAATACAACCTATCATCCTAGACTGCAAAGATTATTTAGCCCTACATAACACCAATCCTCAGTATCATCCCCTTTTCTCTAATCTAACCACCAGAGTCAAAAGGTTCGAACAGGACACTACGGAAACAAAAATAAAAAAGTTAAATAGAGACCGTTTAGCCTACGCAGAACACAGGGAAAGGGAACGTAAGCCTCGTTATACCCCACCAGCACCACCAGCACCAGGCACAGTCCCACCCTTTCCCCCACCACCCCTCATGAGCATCAACCTTCCCAGACCCACAGCTTACATCTACCCACCCTTCCCACCCCCTCCCATCATCACAACTAACACCATAAGCACTCCACCACCCATCATCACACACAACACCTTTCCTAAAAACACCACCACTTTCCCCAAATTAGCACCACCACCACCAAATAGCTTTACATATAAGAAACCCAGCACTCTAAAAAACACTTCCAAAACACCACGCCAGACCTTGTCGAAATCCAGGCCGGCTCACGCTAATCCCTCCAATCCCACACCTAAGAATACTCAGACTAAGAACCCACATGCTGCGGCCGACCAGGGCAAGATTAGAATTGAACCCATTCCAATGTCATTCAATTTTACTAACTCCTGCCCCCCAAAAAGCCTTACCACTATAAACATTCCGGACTCCAACATACCTCTGAGGAATGACAGTCCCTCCTCCAACCTACCCCCCGCCAACGACACATGTGATAATCACCTCAGAATTTCCCAGATCAGCACTTACACCTCAGGCCCCAACTCCCCCACCACCTCAGACCCAGCTACGCCACCACTCAATTCCACTTCCCCTATACCACAACAATCCACCATCTGCAAGCTCTTTATACCAAGAGTATCCCAACACTCAGAAAATAAGGTACAACAAAACCAAGCCCTATCATCCTCTTTTTTAGAACTACCAGCCTCTCTATCACAAACCATGCTAGCCACCCAACTGCCCAGCCCCATATCAACCCGCTCCCTCCTACAGCCCACATCCAAGAAAACGAAACGCTCACTGTCCGACTTAGAAAACGAGGAGGCAGAGGGAAAAGAAAAAAGAAACAAACGATAATGCATCAACCCCCGACTGCTTACCCTGCCCCCACCCCAGAGACCAAAAGAAGCATTTTCAACTTGTCCAGCCATATCCTCACAAAGCACGAGACCGGCCTGCTTGAAAAAGGCCTATCGTTTTGCCCCACCAACCAATCCAATTTATTCGAATTATTCAGTGATCTCAATACCTACATCCGTAAACTTACCCTCAAAAGACACTTTGCCATCAAGAACCTTAATACTACACCACCACCTTCTGATTCCACTGAGCTCATCATTACTAACAATGATTCACTCCCCATAGTATCCATATCCTCAGCCGAAGTTGAGACAGAAAAATACATAAACACCAAACTCAAAGGCCGCTCACGCTTCTATCCCACTGCCTCCAAAGGAAATTATATCAACACCTTTTATGCCCTAGTTTTAAATGACCTACAAAACCTCAACACTCCAGACACCACCTCCACCTCTAACCTGTCCCTTTCTGAAAAATCAGCCCTCAGAACCCTACGTAACAACCATAGTATCGTCATAAAACCAGCTGATAAAGGAGGAGGGATTGTCATCCTAGATAAAGCAGACTACCTCAAAGAATCTTATCGACTACTAAATGACCCCAGACACTATAAGTTACTGCAATCAGACCCCACCCAGGATATTAATAAGACTCTAAAAAATTTTATCAATGACGCCCTATTCAACAACATCATCACAAAAAATGAGAGGAATTTCATCATTAACCACCATCCCAAAACTCCCTTTTTTTACTATCTACCAAAAATTCACAAAAACCTCCATCAACCACCTGGCAGACCCATCATCTCCGGCATTGATTCCATCACCAGCAACTTATCGAGATTCATTGACACACACCAACAGCCCCATGTCCAGGCTCTACCTTCGTTTCTCAAGGATTCCCACTGTCTGGCAAGAGGACTTTATCTGGCTTACTTGCGATGTAACATCCCTATATACAAACATACCACACTCCTTTGGACTCACTGCTCTAAAATACTACCTTGAATCTAATATCCTCATGCCACAAACACAACAATCATTCATAATCCAATGTACAGAGTTCATCCTCAACAACAATATTTTCACATTTCAAGACAACGTGTACCAACAGGTCAGCGGAGTATCAATGGGGAGCTCGTTCTCCCCTTCATATGCTAATTTAACCATGGGTTTTCTGGAACACATCAAATTGTATCATAACAACCCCTTTTCCAACAATATTATCTTCTATAAGAGATACATAGATGATCTAATTTTCATATGGAAGGGCCCCGTAGAACTCATCCCCTCCTTCCTTAAATACCTCAACGTCAACCCCGCAGGACTGCAATTCACCTCCCATCATGATCAAGTTTCAATAGAATTTTTAGATCTCATCCTCTACACTGACTTACAATACATTAAAACCAAAACCTTCTTTAAGCCGGTTGATGCCAACAACTATATTCACTACGACAGCTTCCACCACCGCCCCTGGACTAAAAATATCCCATACAGCCAATACAAAAGAATTTTCCGTAATTGCACGGATGTGCAACAATACAACTTCCAATCAAAAGTCCTCACAACCAAGTTCACTGATCGGAAATACCCTAAGAAACTGCTAAGAGACGCACAATACAAGGCAAAAACCCATTTCCCACCCATATCCCCCTCCAACACACAGACAAACGACACACCCCGGTTCATTACCAAATACTGTTTTCAACATCGATCCATCCGCGACATTCTAAACAACAGATGGGAGATCCTCCTTCAAGACCCTCACTTACGTTCCATCATCCCAAATAAACCCGCCATTACCTACAGACGGGCCCCCAACCTCCGGGGCCTTCTAGCCCCGAGCAAATTACGCCAACCACCCCCAGTCACCATACGTCCTCCTTCCACCCAGACACTGGGTAGTGCACCCTGCAATCATAAAAAGTGTCTAGCCTGTCAATTCGTCAACAACACCACATCTTTCTTTTCTACCATCACCAGTACAGAATATCAAATAAAAGATACCATCACCTGCGATTCCAAATATATCATTTACATCATTTCATGCCCCTGTCGGCTGCAGTATGTGGGCAGGACTACCCAACCAGCCCGGAGTAGAGTGGGGCAGCATAAAAGGAACATTTTGAATAAGTACCCCTTACACAGTGTATCACGCCATTTTTCCACTCACCACAACAACAATCCCCAATTTTTCCGCATCACTTTCATTGAATCTATTCCGCACAACCGCTCCGACCCTTTTGACTCCTTGAAAAAACGAGAAATGTATTGGATCCAAATTCTTAGAACCCTTACTCCAGAAGGCCTAAATGAAGTTCTGGAAAAAATTTATTAACCCAATTTCCATCAGTATACAGTTTTTCTCTTCTTATTTGTCCTCTCGGTTTTATCATATATTATCGATTGGTTTTAGCCTCTATATTTGAGGTATATTCTTTTATGATACTTTTTTTGATATCTCTATATATGTCTTATTTCTCTTTTAAACTTAAAATATTTTATGTTTGTAATTTTATGTGGCAATTAATTTAAGGCGCAAAAACACATGTATACACATACTTAGTCTATCTTTTTAACGGGACCTATACGCATATAGGATGTATCTACAGTTATGTTGTATAAGGTGTATGCACACATGTTTTTACAATTTTACTGTTTCTATTTGTCATCACTCACTGTAACCCTTGGATTTCTGTCCCCTTGTTCCCCCCCCCCCCCCGTCACCTGCCCCCCTCCCCTTCCTATATATACAGGCACACACACCCAAATAATTATCAAGTGTGTACATAGGTCTCTATAGACACACACATTGTACCTAGTTATTCAAATCTCAACCACTGGGTGGCATTAACCCACCATCACACGAATTAGTTACCTAACTCTACATTTCCACGTAGCCTTTTGCTTATACTTTTTTAACTACCTCAATTTGTATTTTCTCTCTTTTTTCCCCCCCATTCTCTCATATCCCCCTTCATTTTCCAACTAATACGCCGTTTATAATCTCTCTTTCACACGCTCTATCCTTTCATGGGCATTTTTGCCCACTTCCAACATGTCGTACTCATACTTCTGCACATGCGCATACAGCGCTAGAGATCCCCACCACCCGCCCAGTTTTGTCCTGATGCACGCAGGAGCGCCTGAGCCAGGGTTGGCTAGACGCTCCCTGTACACTGTTCCACCCACCCAGGTGCGCAGCTGCAACGCGGCCTCTGAGTCGCGCGCAGCGATGTCCATCAGCCCATCTCCGCCTCCCACATAATCTGATTGGCCAATCGTCGCCCCCCAGATTGACCCCGGAAATGCACGCTACGGCTATTAAACAGGTCCCACGCTGGCACACAGCTACAGAGGTGCCAAGCGTAGTTTGGACAACCAGCCGGTGAGTTTTAATGATTTTTATATGTACTCTCCACTCACTCCTCTATATATGATCTTAACCATAGTACCTTCCTACACCTACCAGTCCATACATTCTACCTTTTCTCTCCTCCCCCACTCTTTCTATACTTGTTCATTGTTTTTTTCCCTCCTCCCCCCGTATTGGATTATCTGGCCTCTATAGACCCATTTCTGCATTATATTATTACACACAGTGCCCACAACAATTATCTTACAGCCTTCAATTTGCACAAACGAAGTTTCGTTCCCCCTTTTACCGCATTACACTCTATTTACACTTTCCAGACACACATATACCCCCATTTACCTGGCCACTATCATTTACCCATACCAAACCTACCAACCTTCTTGCATTACCCCTCTCCACCTCATCACCTATGTTACCCATGTCATTTTTGTATGCATATCACATTATGTACGTGCTCACTCAGAATAATCCTGTACCACTATTATCTGTACAACTAGATGTACATTGCATGTTGCTGACATGCTTCCATCTCTGTCATTTTTTATAGTGATACTCCGTATGTCTACTGCCTGATGAAGCGGGATTGTGCCCGTGAAACGCGTTGCGAATTAATTGTGGAGTATTAAATTAAATTGTCTGTTTCTCAAGTGACAAAACTTCGTGTCCTTTTTGGAGTGACCGGTCCACCGCCGCCACCCGAATGTTTTAAACTTTTTAGCATATTTTTATTCTTTTGGCGCCTCTGCACAGCTTACTACTCAGAGTTTCCACCCTGGTGGAAGGGTGTTACACCCTCTTTTCCTTCTACAGAGAGCGACATCTTAATCCTGAGTGGGGACAGGTCTAATCTCCCCACCTGCCTATACAGTGGTTACCTGCGTGGTAACCCATGTTTGTGAGTATATTACTTACTTGTTAATTACATTTCTGGTTCCAATACATACTACACTATATCGGGCTCTCGGTTTCTCCCTGTTCATCCTGTCTTGTCTTGTCTTCAAGGGAATTGTAGGGTGTCAAAAGCCAGCTCACATACATTGGCCAGGAATGGAACCCAGGTCTAGTGCTTGGAAGGCAGCTCTCCTCACCTCTATACTACACTACATGCTGAAGCCAGCCTAGCATGTACCATTGTGATATATCCAAGAGAAAAATGAGCTTGCTTAGGGATTTGTAGGATGTCAAAAGCCAGCTCACATACATTGGCCAGGAATCGAACCCAGGCCTACCGCTTGGAAGGCAGCTAACCTCACCATTATACCACCAACACTACACACTACAATGTTACATGCTGAAGCCAGCCTAGCATGTACCATTGTGATATACCCAAGAGAAAAAGGAGCTTACTTAGGGAATTATAGCATGTCAAAAGCCAGCTCACATACATTGGGCAGGAATCAAATACAGGTCTACTGCTTGAAAAGCAGCTATCCTCACCATTATACCACCAACACTACATGCTGAAACTTCTTGGAGCAGACTTACTTCCTCCCTCCAAAAGACACACATACATCCCTGTAAAATCAACAGCAACTGCGTGCACAGTCTTTGTGGTACACAGTCTCTGTGGCACAATCGGATAGCACGTTCGGCTGTTAACCGAAAGGTTGATGGTTCAAGCCCACCCAGGCATGGCCTTGCCTTTTGTGTTCAACAGTTGTCCGAAAAGAATCCCAGATAGCCATGTAGATTCATCTCTCTCTCTCTCTCTCTCTCTCTCTCTCTCTCTCTCTCTCTCTCTCTCTCTCTCTCTAGTAAGGATGGTCACCGCTTTCCGCGGAATTGTATTTTCCGCAATTTTGGGCAGAAATTGGTCATTCCGTTCCGTTTGGTCGGAACGGAATTGCTTTTTCAATCCGGCGGAATTCCGAAATTGCCTGTGAAATTCTGCCGGTATCCGTTGATGGTTTTCAGCTGAAAATTCAGTTCAATGGCATCAACTCCGAGAGAGAGAGAGAGAGAGAGAGAGAGAGAGAGAGAGAGAGAGAGAGAGAGAGAGAGAGAGAGACTGAGCACTCATTTTTCTCTTGGGTATATCACAATGGTACATGCTAGGCTGGCTTCAGCATGTAGCATTGTAGTGTGCAGTGTTGGTGGTATAATGGTTAGGATAGCTACCTTCCAAGCGGTAGGCCTGGGTTCAATTCCTGGCCAATGTATGTGAGTTGGCTTTTGACATCCTACAAATCCCTAAGCTAGCTCATTTTTCTCTTGGATATATCATAATGGTACATGCTAGGCTGGCTTCAGCATGTAGTGTTGGTGGTGGTATAGCGGTGAGGAGAGCTGCCTTCCAAGCACTAGACCTGGGTTTGATTCCTGGCCAATGTATGTGAGCTGGCTTTTGATATCCTACAATTCCCTGGAAGACAAGACAGGAGGAGGGGGAGGGACAAAGGGAGGAGGAAGAAAAAGGACCAGGGGAACAGCCAACAGGTGCTATGGGCTACCATTTAGTATAAACAAGGTTTCATTTGCGATTACTTTAATTTTTCGGCCGGAATGCGGAATTCCACGGAATTTCGCAAAATTCCGGTGGCAATGTCATAGCGAAGGAATTTAGCGCTGGCGGAATCCCCAAATTGCGGCTGAACGGAATTTGCTCTTTTCGATCATCCCTATCCAGCAGTACTGTAAGCTTGCTTGGGCACGCTGAACAGAATCACATTGAGAAATACTGTATAAAGATTAAGTACAGTCTGCAAATGTGGTGCAAACTATTTCCTGAATGATGTAAAACTACATCGCAAATAAAGAAAATTTTACTGTTTGTGCTATTTTCTGATCAAAGTGCTGATAATTCTCCTGGTTGTTACATGCTACTGCAGAGTTAAGGTGTTGCAGTGGAAGCAGGAAATTTGGGCACTGGGTTACTATGGGAAATCTGGGCTGTTTTATTGGGTGCTCAAAATCTCTGTAGTAACCGATAGTAGTATGGGGGCCTATGACGGTGCTCAAACGTCCACAACGCCCAGTGTTTCATGGTTTTTGCAGCAGGTTCACAGTGGGGCAAGGGGTGGTGGTGGTGGTTAAGGTTGGCCATTGGTGGTGGGGCTTAAGGTTTGGTGTCATTGGGGGGTATTTTAAGGTTAGGCATCAGCGGGGGGGGGGGGAGTGGTTAAGGTTATGTATTGGCGAAGGGATGGTTAGGGTTAGGCATTGGTACCATACATTTTTTTTTCTTAACCTCCTTGCCGGTTTTCCCGACCTGAGCTCGGGGTAGAAAAAATAAGCTATTAGCGGTGATCCCGAGCTCAGGTCGGGGTAGGCATTGCAGAGCTTTACTTGTAGTTGTGGAGTCCCGCACGCGATCTCGCTGCGCAGCAGGACTCCAGCCTCTCTCCCCGGCAGTGTGGGGTCTTTCCCTGGCCGCCGGGATCCTACATGTCCCCGCTATTCTTCCGGGGACCCGGCAGCCAGTTGGAGCAGCGCAGCCGTGGTGGTGGCAGCAGAGCGGTGGTGGCAGCAGAGCGGTGGTGGCAGCGTGACGTCATCGGGGGCGGGGCTAATATTGAAAACGAACTTCTCTATATTAGAGAAATATAGAGAAGTTCGTTTATATGTATATTAGCGCCATCTTGTGGGCAAAGAGAAAACTGCAGCACAGGAGCCCAGGAAGGTACATTTTTTTTTTTTATTTTGCTGCAGATCTCCCTGCCAGAATGATTTTTTTCAGGTTTTAGGGTCTGAAAGAGTGGAAAAAAATTGCACCGCTTTTAGACCCTAAAATCTGGAAAGAAACAGACTGCCAAGGAGGTTAAGAGCTTTTAAATTCATCAAAAATTAATATATTGTTGGGAAAATTCTAACCAATACACCATACTCTATTCATTTTTTTTTCTCGAAATGCATCACAATTTTCCATTATAGTGAATAAATCAAATCATCAAAAAATTCTTGATCAAAAATATGTAGATTCTTCTGTGCAACTGATATTTTTTTTATTTAAAGGGAACCCCAAGGTGAGAGGGATATGGAGGCTGCCATATTTATTACCTTGTGAACAATTCCAGTTGCCTGGTAGCCCTGTTGATCTTCTGCCATAAGTAGTGTCTAAATCAAAACCTTGGAACAAGCATATGGCTAATCCAGTAAAACCTGAGTCAGCTGAGCCAGAGTACCTGGTTTTCTGCATGCTTGTTCACAGGTTCAGGAGGACTGCCAGAAAACTGGTATTGTTTAAAAGGAAATAAATATAGCAGCCTCCATATCCCTCTCACCTTGGCTTTTCTTTAAGAATTGTAAAGATCAAACATTTTGGTTGAACCATATATGGCTACCCTAATTCTATACACAACTATTAGAGGAGGGTTTGATAGGTACTGTGTAACGGAGGGCTATGTGTAAGCAAGTTTAGCTATTACTCTTACAAAATGGGGAACCATCACTAAGTGTCAGAAGCAAAGAAAAGTTTCGAAAACACATCAGTCTACTGAATGGTGAACTGTGCTACAATGTCCAGGGTCAGCTTCCTATGTGGTTATCAACCATCTAGTCAAGTCACAGTGGTCCCTGTCATTAAAGTCAATGTGAAAGATAAAACAGTTAAATCTTGTCAAAATATTGATTAATTTCCTTTTTACAGATTAAAATAAATTTTCTGCTTATCTTCATAATAAGACTGAACACCATTAAATTGTGTCTTGCTGCTTCAAAGCATGTTAGACAACACCTATTTTAAGGTGCCACATCATACACAAGACATGTTGTGAAATCCACTTTTGACTTGCTGTAGTTTGAAAGATCAGCATTACTTTTAAGTACTTTTATGTCAAGTTTCTGACACACGTTTTTCTGTAAATGAAATAGCGCTCACACCTATGAAATGTATCACCATGAGACACCGCAATCCATTCTCAGCCTCACACACATGAAGGGAGAAATTGATGTCTCTTCAAAGATATAAATCAGTAGGTTTAAAAAGTGGCAGGTTTATTTTTTTATTTAAGTATTGAAATCTACTTCAAGGCACAGTTTGAAATGATAATTTATTTATTTTCCTGACACGGTTAAACAAAGTTGGTTAAAATACATTCCCTAGGTAATAACAGCTTGATTTGAGATAGCATTATTAAGACATTTAGATATGTTTATTTTATCAAAGTTGAATGCAGATAGATGATTAAAGAGACACTTGAACTGTATGAGAGGTTTCAATCAGCAGTTATTGGAGTGGTAATCAATGGATATGTTGTCCATACACCGGGTACTAGACTGGGAAGTGGACAAGGTAGAGAGAATTGCACATGCACACATTGATAATGTGCATCTATCTCCAGGATGCTAGACCAGGTTAAACAAGCATTTATTTTAGTTATGTCATTGTTTTTTTAGGTAAGTTTTTTTTTTTAAAGAAATCTGTCAGAACAGAGCTGAGAAAATCCAAGTCATTGAGCAGTTTTGATTATTCTGGCTTTATTTATTCTGGGTTTACTGACTACTGTTTCAGTGGCCCACTAGAAACAAAAAGGTAGAGAGTGTTCTAACTCCTACCATATACTGTACTTTATGCAGGTCAGTGCCTTTGTAAAGGGAGCTGCCCTATTTATTCTTTTTAACAATGTCAGTTGCCTGGCAGTCCTGCTAATCCTATGCCTCTAATACCTTTAGCCATAGACCCTGCAGATCAGGTGTTTCTGACGAGATTAGCTGCCTACTATTGGCTTTCAGCTGTGTGATTCAGACACTACTGCAAGCAAAGAGATCAGTTGGATAACAGGCAACGGGTTATTGTTTAAAGTGAGCCAAGCACTATTTTTATCACCCAGGGTTTCTCAATAGCACATGAAAAATGCATGCCACCAATATGTCTCATTACTAAAATAAACTTCCATTTCACCAGTTTTTTTTTTTTTTTTCAAAGTAGTTTTATTAGCCTACTTCAGCAGGCCTGCCTGTCCGTCCCCGGCCGCAGAGTTTTCAAGAAGCTAATTGTTTCATTGAGGTCATTATCAAGAAGTAAACAATACTTTTTCATCAACAGAGGGGGGTGGGTAATTTGGACAGTTTCTTCAAAGAGATTATCTAGAGTGAATTTGTCAAGATAGCAGCTCTGACTTTTATAAAAAGGAGTGTAAGAAGGGGAGAGGGGAACATGGCAGGTTCTATGCCAGGAGAAATTCCAGTGAAAGAAAGGGTGCTTAGTTTCCTTTAAGAGCAAATAAATATGGCAGCCTCCATATCCCTCTGGCTTACGGTTCCCTTTAAAAAATGAGGGGTGACTGCCCTGCAGCTTTTATCTTAAAAAATGAGAACAAAATGTCAGTTACTATATTTCTTTGCAAAAGTTCCTGTTAACGGGAAATCAAATTCCTAGCTTCCAAAGTTATAACAATGTGGCAGCACTTTCTACTTCTTTTTAACTGTGATAAATACAGATCAATACACATTGGATACATTTTATCTTTTTTTTTTTTTACTTATTTAATTTTAATTTCCTTCATTTGTGATATTGTTAATAATATGTAAACATCAGTTTTAATCACTACATAACATAATAATGTGAATACAGTTTAGCAAAGACTCTAAAGATGTTTTATTTATGGATTATATATTTAAACCCTAATTCACACTCTGTTCACATTATGTAAGACAATTTGTAGATCAGTCAGTTTAATAAAAAAAAAGCTTCTTTTATACTACATATAAAGCTGCTGAAATAAATATTTTTTTATAACCTGAAATCCTTGTTACTTTGGCTAGGAGGATATTTATACATAACGCTGTTTGATCTAAGTTTTAAATGTTTGCATGAGAATTTCCTTTAATTGTATTTTTAGCCTTTTCTTTTAGCATGGGGTACAATTGGTAATTCCTTCAGGACATCTTTATTGCATCTAATGGATCTTACACAGTTTTGCCTTTGTTCATTAGGATAAGCACTGCAAGCTTTAGGGCCCGTTTCCACTATAGCGTTGCGGAATCGCAGGCGAATCACCGCAGGAAAATCGCATGCGGGTGCGATTCCGCATGCGTTTTTTGCCGCGATTTCGCATGCGATTTCGCATAGGTAAGGGTGATGCGATTTTAACCATGTCACTGCCTGTGTGAATTAACATGGGTACCTATGCGAAATCGCATGCGAAATCGCGGCAAAAAACGCATGGGGAAAACGCATGCGATTTCCCTATTAAATACATTGCGTGCGATTCGCCTGCATTCCACACGCAGGCGAATTCTGAGGGCCCTACCCTGCAGATTTTTTCTGTACAGAAAAACGTGCAGGAAAACGCACAAGTGGAAACAGTCCCATCCACTTGCACTGGCTATGCGAATTCGCATGCGGGCACCGCATGCGAATTCGTGATAGTGGAAACGGGCCCTCAATTAGACTGGCTGTTTTATAAACATAGTTGCCATTTGGCTTTCTTGAGACCTTTGGAACAGCATTGTGCAACTCTTTATAAATGGGGTGGTATATTCATTGACTTTAATCATAAGCTAAACTTAGTGCTGTATATATGCATCTGAAATGTATTTTAAATCAAGAGGAAGTGGTGTGACTACTCGGACATGCATTTTGTAGACCATTTCCCCAAAGGCAGCAGGTTTAATCTCTCTAAAGCTGTTGAAGAGGATCTTGAATTGAAAGCATTTTCACCGATAATTGATTTTTCTGTTTTTTAGGTGTAGAGATTGTCACTTGAGACTGCCAGAGTATCTATACTGTGTAGAGCTGGCTCATCTGGCTTTTAGTGTCCAATCCTGTTATTGCCCTATTTGTTCCAATTAACCTGCTGCTCTTGTGACTTTACGTATAGCCCAAATAAATGTAATAGCATTAGCAATCTAGGGAAATGGATTTTCAGCAAAAGAGAATTCTGATTTTATTTGATGGCTAGAAATAAACTATACATCCAATTATGATTAATAAAGGGATTGTAAAATGTATGTTAGTCAAATTAACTTAACAATTGCAATGCTGAAAACATATACAGTTGCAGGAATTTTACATAATAGAACAGTACAACTATTAAACAAAAATATGGTAATACGAAGGAAAATGAGATGATTGCTTTAATACTCTGATTTTATTTCAATTGACTATATATACATATATATATTGCAATCAATTTATATATATTATCAGCCTCAATATTCAGGATATGTAAACTTTTAATCAGGCCCATTAAGGGCTCTTTTCCACTAGCAATCGCCTAACGCAAACGCAAGTAATTGTGATTTTTCATCGATTGCGATTATGCATTTATCTTTAAACATTAAAGCACAATTGCACGAAGATCATTTTTTTTTTACTTTAATAGCAGGCACCTGTATTGAGGTTTTTTTTTTTTTCAATAATCCATGATTCCAAGAACCTATTACAAAATGACTACTTATTCACCCTTCGTGTTTCCAATGGCTGACCAACTGATCATGTGACTCTTCTCCCAGTAACATAGTCTGCAGTTGCCTCACAACCGTGTATCCTGCCAAGTTGTCTTGAAAGTATCATGCCCCATCTTAGAAGAGGAAAAACAGTTATGTGCAGGTTTGTTAACAGTCCAGTGGTTGCACACAGCAGATAACTAGGAACAATTGCTTGTTCATAGACATGTCCATATCCATAATATATTTTACAATTCTCTGAATCTCACACAGCTATCCATTGAACTTTAGCTCTCATTCGATATTTTCCATTTCATTTCCAGATTGCTCGACTTTGGGAATCAATTGGTTGTGATCCACGTTACTTTAATTATCTCTTCAGTTCTCTGGGATCCAATCTTCTTCCTGCTTATTGATTTCTTTCTGCTCAGCGCACACTGCTGCAATATTGCTGCCATCTGATGTTTCAACTCCCCTCACAACAGATGTCATATACAGCTCTGGACAATTTTGGAAGCAATTTTGTTGCTCCAAATTGCATTCACTGTAGTTGGAAAGTATTTGAGTTTTCTCGGTTATTTGTCATCTTGTTTCTGTAGATAGATTTACGCACACATTATTCTGTGCTTTACCAGTATGGGTCACAGCATCTTTGGGGAAATGACTAATTTTAACATTTTGGATTGCTATAATAAAGTACAATTGTTAGAATGTTCACTTACAAGTGCACCGATTGGTTGTAAATTCAGGCAAACTTACTGGTTAAAAAGAGTTAACTTACATTAAAGTATATTGTTAAGGATATGCTGGCAGCAGCAATAGGGCTGGTTGCAACTGGGCACCTTGGTAGTGGCTTGCTGATCATTGGCGATCAGCAAACCGCTGCTGCTAATGTAACCCTATGGATACATTCTCACTGCAGCATTTGCGATTTGAATCATTTGCATACATACTGCATACAGTGCTCTGGGGGCGATTGCATTGTAATTCTCATTTTATAAAACGGGAAGCACAATCTCAAATCTAGGTACAAACGTGAAAATTTGAGCCGCAAATTTGCGATCGGATTTGCGACTTGTGCTTTGAATGTGAACTAGCCCTAAATAGATGTTTGCATAGCCTTTCTACTGTGTTGAGTTGTTGATATCCTGTCTAATATCTAATGGGAAAAGGTATTAGACCAAGTAAATGAGAAATATCTATAATATAATCAATTCCCTGCTGATTGATCAAATCTACAGGGAATTGACCACAAATATTGATAAGTGTATGGGCTGTATAAAACCGCTTCTGGTAATTTGGATCAACTGCTAAATCCTAAGACTTGTGTTTCCCAACATATCCTACTTTGGGGGCTGATTTGTCTACTAGGAGAACTGTTTGTTCATAGCTAGTTTTAGGAGTTACTTACCAGTTTGTGAATTAGTGGTTGTGTGATTGTATTTGCATGCAGTGTCCACAGTCACCTAACTATTTATGAATCTTGTGGAAACCCAGTGTGGGGTTCCCTGACCTTCTGTCAAACTCCCCAAAATACTTTCTGGGTGGCCAGGAAATGGACTGTTGAAACTCTCCTCTAGCTAAAGTAGGCTGCATTGTTTTGTTTTACATTTTTATGGAACTATAAAAATGTAACAACACTTTTTTTCTTAATTTTCCCTTGGATTTTAGTTGGACTTTAAAGTGAACCTGAACTGAGTACAAATATTTGAAATAAACACATAATGTACATGCAAATAAATATTACTTACTTGCCTCAGTGTCAGTTCCTCTCAGAAGCTCACCATTTTCTTCTCCTTACGATTCCTTCCAGTTCTGACAAGATCATGTCAGACTTGTGCTTTTTCATAAGGGACATTATTTATATAGACATGTTACAGGGGATATAGACAGTATCTGATGTGTGTCTAATTCAAAAGAGAGCAGATCTACTTGTTGCTGGGTCCAGTTGTAATGATGAGTCTTTTTGGAATACGTTCATGTTTTGTCATTACAATTTTCAAGGGATATCTTATGCTACTCTAACATTTCTGGGATACATTATTACAGGTAGTACACTTGTCTCTGCCATACTGCCGTTTTATTATTTCCAGTGCTCTGCGACTGCCCTTTCATTTACATCTTCCACATGCAATTTTTAATTATTGTTTGTTGTTTTTCATCTTGCTGTGAAATTCATTGCAATTGGATTAATGTAATGTGCGATAGGCGGAAGAACGCAGAAGGTTGTCCGATTTTTATTTTTTTCTTATTTTTTTTTAACCATGGAAGAAATGTGCAAATGGAACATGGCCAAACACAAAAAATCTCCTGAGTGGGCCATTGAAGTCAATGACAAGTGTGGTGGTGCGAGTTGTGCTGTACGCTGCCTAATGCACACAAATAAAAAAAAGTGTGTTCCCTTTCTCAGGCAGGCTTTATACCCCCTGGGGAAGGTCAGAAAACCAAAAGTGAACATTTGGGAATGAGGCTTTTAACTAAGTTAATGTAGGAGACGAAGCCGAAATGCAAAAACACTTTTTCTCTTGAGTGTTCCCCTCGGAGAAAGTTTTTCATCTTATATTTAGAATAACCTTTCAGCACTCAGCAATTGAAAAAAGTACTAAAAAGTAGGTGGAAAAGTACTTTCAAAACTATTTTAGGTATTTTCATGCTTACTGGTGATTTAGAAGTCCCTTTATTGACAAGCTTGAAAATACCACCTTGGAGAAAACTCAGGAGGAAAAGTTAATTGCTTATGGGCCTTAGATGTCAAGTGGGTTGGCTGGGGTTTTATCATTTATTTTCGGATATAACTGTGACCATGCACACTGTGGAAAACATATTACTGTTAACCATCATTACAAATGTTAAGGACTGAACATGTTATTATATACAGTCTTTTACAGTTCTGCTGATTCTTTATATTTTTGCTTAATGCAGTTGGTATAAAATAAATGTTTAGAGATTCCAGGAAATTAAGTTTCACTGTAGTCCTTGCTAGGGCTTTTTTTTTTTGGGTGCTTAGCTTTTTCTGTACAACAGATTTTCCTGTAACTGATCTCATATCTGTAGTGCAATCTTTCTTTTCCAGCCAGTATAAGGTATATGATCTAGTAAGTATGAGCTGCCTGAATAGATGAAAAATTAATCCTTTGCCCATCATCCTATGGGAATTTTCTGTGCCACTTTTGATTGAATTTCAGCTCTTGCCTCGTGAGACAAATTGGTTGCAGTTGTATTTTAATTGTTTTCACTACAGCTGAAGATTATATTTTCTGAAAATGTTCAAGCTTACTGTGAGACAAGACAATCCTTTCTAAAAAAATATATTGAACAAATGACTTGCTTAAAAATGTGTTGTCTGCTGTATGCATATCAGTGTCTGCTAATGTAGCAAAATATTGAAACATTTAAAACAAGAATAAAAAAAGTACACGAAAAGCAGATGTGTGGCGCAGAAAAATTCTCTCCCATAATGCGTAGAATGAGGTAACCATATTGATCATATTTTAAGCTCTATTGTTTATTCAACCCAAACCAGTTTCACCATCTTACATGCCGTATTTTCATCATATATGATGCTCTGGAATATAAAACGCACCTAGGTTTAGAGGGCAAAAACCAGGGAAAAAATATACTAAACCTGGTGCATCTATATTCCCCCAATTAATGTCCTCCTGTGTCCCCATGTGCCCTTCTGTGTCTCTTTCTGCCCCCAATGTGTTCCCTTCTTTCCCCAGTGTGACCCCTTCTGTCCCCAGAGTGTGTCCCTGGCTCCCAGTGTGGTCTTGTTCCCCTACTCCTCCCAGTGTAATTATCTACTCTCTACTCCTCCCAGTGTAATTATCTACTCTCTACTCCTCCCAGTATAATTATCTACTCTCTACTCCTCCCAGTATAATTATCAGGATAGCAGCAGTGTCTTACCTAATCCAGCAGATCTTGTCACTAGCTGAATCCATCACTAGGGGGAGCCTCAATAGAGGAGACAGGTCTGCAATACCCCGAAAGAGCTGCTGGATTAGGTAAGACACTGCCGCTAGCCTGATAATTACACCACGGGGGAAGTAGACCACATGGGGAGCTGGGGACACACACTGGGTGGCACACTGGGTACAGAATGGACACCGCAGGGAGTCCCCGACATATCGGTGGGCCTTCCTAAGTCGGGGATTCCCTGTATTAGCCATGTAAGATGCAGGGACATTTTCTCCCCATTTTTGGGGGTAGAAAAGGTGCATTTTATACAGCGGCAAATATGCTAATTTAAGACTCTTACACCCTTGCAACTTAGGTTACCTAAAATGATTGTTCATAACAGTTTATCAGCTTAGTGTGTACAAGTGTCCCCCAATACCTTATAAGACATTAGTATTTGTTACCCACTTTTTAAAGAGACGCTGAAGCAGAAAAAAAAAATGATGATGATTTGTATGTGTAGTACAGCTAAGAAATAAAGCATTAGAAGCAGAGACAGAAGTCTAACATTTGTTTCCAGTACAGAAAGAGTAAAGAAACTCCAGTTATCTATGCAAATAGTCATCGAGTTCTACAACTTTGAAAGTCGCAGAGAGCTCTGACTTCTGATTAGATTATCTCAGCTGCATTGTGTTTTTCCTTTTCAGAGAATAGTTCAGGACAGATCAAAAGTTCACTGTCTGTTCTATAAAAACATTTAGAATGCTGAGTAATGTGTAAATTGCACATATTAGAGAATTATGCAATGTTATAAAAAAAAACAAAAAAAAAACAAAGCTTATAACTGAAAATAAAAATATGAGAATATTTTTTTTGCTACCAATGTTCTAGTAATTACCCCTACTGCACAACCAATTGATGATATTTTTTTTCGGCTTCAGTGTCTCTTTAAGTACTAGTTTATGTAGCAATACGTGACTTTTTTACCTGAGGAAGGATTAACTGCTCTGCTCTTCTCCCTAGGGGCAAGCTTAGATTTATATGCTTTATGCCATAGAAGGCTAATCAGGAGTTTTCTGCCACTTTGTGAGTTTTATGCTGGGTATACACGGTATGTTTCTGTACCGTGTATCGACCAGCTGATCCGGCCAGCTGATAATATTCAGCTGGCCCGATCAAGCCGCTCGACTCCCGCCCGCTCGATCCCTGCCGGCGGACAATGGCAGGGAATCGAGCGCTGATAAGGAAGCGCCGGCGGGAACGAGCGGTAATAGATCTGCAGGGACGCGGCGGGGTTCGATCTGGTGGCTAATCAGCCACCGGATCGACCCGTCTATTCCCAGCATTAGACACTAAGATTTACTCGGAGGATGCATTCTTAGCCTACTCTTTATATTAACGCATACAATTTAAAGAGGAACTGTAGTAAAAATAACATAATACATTTTTTTTTCATTTATAAATTATTTAGTCAGTGTTTTTCCTCTCCTTTCTTTATACAATGAAATTTATCACTGATGGTGATCCTATCTAATTTCAAAGAGTTTTTATCAAGATGCCAGAAAACACAACACTTACATCAAAGTACCACAGGACCACAGGACTAAAGTCCCGAGCAAAGAAGCACAAGAATAGATACATTCAAATCCGTAGGTACTCAGATAACACATAAAGAATTGAAGCATCCATAGATCGTAAACTATAAAAGGAAGAAACATATGAAAGGTAAAGCTTCTGTAGATGCTAAAAAAAAAAATGGAATTCAAACAAGACAGCAGAGGCGTTGAAAAGGCCTAGCATTTGTGGTGACCTCTTTAGTTCTGCTAGGTGATCTATATGGAATGTGTGTTACTCGCCCTGCCCTGAGCCCCTGCGGGTTCATAGTGCTTGCTATGCTACTCTTATAAGGCATGTTAACATTGATAAGGCGTGTTATTTTATCTTAGTGAATCAAGCCCTTTGCGTTTTGTAAGCTGTTTTCAGTAGAATTTTGATGTCTGGATTGCAGTGTTTAGTGGCTTTCCATAAATAGGTTGACTGTCATACCAAGCACCAGGCGGATGATTTAATGAGAAATTGGTTGTCTGTCTCAAAGCCATGAATTAAGTAACAAATATATAACATGTACAATTGCTTAAAATCATACACATACACAATTACACACACAAAAAAAATATTACAATGTATAGTTTAGTGAATGCTGAATGATGATTTTAGAGATTAGGAAAAGCTGTGGGGTGAAGTGTTGCTTTTATAAATAAAGTTTTGTATGCAGTTTTTTAACTTAATTTTCCTGCAAGGCAATTTATTCTGTACATAGATGAAAAAGGCGAGCCATCTAATCTTGGCAAGCTTGCCCGGTGGTGATTGGGTTCAAGAGTTTGTGTATCAGCTGAACGTAAATTTTCACTCAATAGGCAATACTTAATATTTTCTTTCTCTAAGGGTCAAGTGATATTTTCTTCAAATGAAATGCCTGCATTATTTAGTGATCACATGACTTGCTGCCTCAGTTCTGAAAAGCTGAAGCATAGAACAGATTACTTTATTTAGATTACTGTATATTGTGATGTGGCACTTATTGACTGAGATTCCTTCCGAAGGATGCACACTTTTATATTTTGCTTATCCTCATACTTAAGCTCAAACTGTGCAGAGGAATGTATGTGTTGATATGCATTGAAGATTTTTGATGCCACATGTATTGCTGTATAGTTCTGGACAAGTGCACGTGTTCTCTAATTCATAACAAGGAACTACATTTATACCCTCCTCAATAGAAACAGATGCACCACTGGTATGGCTCGTGGTGCATCTGTACAGATTTTACCCCGGACTTTGGTCTAAGGAATCGATTCTTGATTCCTTTTGGGTAGCAATCCCTAGTAAGTGTAGTGTTTAACCTCCCTGGCAGTAACCCCAAGCCTGACTTGGGGTGCTCTATGTAAAGTATAGCGTGCAACAGACGTTTTTACTCACTTGCCCCGGAATCCAGATGTCTGTAACCATTCTCCGTCCTGTCCTTAGAGAATCTGGTTCCAACTGGTGAGATGGCCGTCAGCAATCTCACTACAGGGTTACAGCGGCACCCAGAGGACAGAAGCAGAATTGCAGCACTGGATCCCAGGAAGGTGAGTAAATGCTGGGCTCTAGCAGCATGATGTTTCCTGGTTTTAGGGTCTGAAAGCCTGCAGAACACACCCTAAAATCTGGATATAATCATACCACCAGGGAGGTTAATTATGCATGCACACAAAAGCAGCTATTGCCTTAACAGTCTTGGTGCTAAACAGTGGTGGTTGTTCACAGTTTTAAGGTTTTGTTTCTGTGCAATGTGGCTGGCCTTTCAGGTGATTGATCATTGCAATTGATTATCCAATTTGTTTTTGATAAGCTGTAAAAGTATTAACACTCAGTACACCTGCAATGGCTTTGCCAGTCAGTACTTTTTTTCAAGCAAGTTTCCATGGTTAGGATTCCTGCATTTATCTTTCCATCATCTGCACATGCATACAGTGCAATGAGCAGACCCAATCACTATTTGACAGCATATCTGATCGCAAGTTGGCAGAGGAAATTATCATTTACTTATCATTTAAGATCAGTTTGCAGCAGAATTAAGCAGATGATCCTATCATTTTGATTGTATTGTTTGTTAAAGATAATGTTGGCTCATGTTGCACACAGTCTTTGTATATACCAGTTTGATGTATAGCAGTATGACTATTATGATGTCACTTCTAACATAGCTGCAGTCCATTGCACTGGTGATCTAATCAGCTTGCTGCTGTGTGAAGGCTCATACATACACTTAACAAAAGACTTTTAAATGCACAATTATCAAAAAATTTTGTTGAAATAAACCAAAAAAGTGGTTCTCTATTGTTCAAACAACTGATAAGACACAGCTCAAGTCAATCCCAACTGTTGGATTGACTTGAGCTGCATCTTATCAGTTGTTTGAACAATAGCAAACAAGCTTTTGGTTTGTTTCAACAACAAAAGTTGCTTGATAATTGTGTATTTAAAAGACATTTGTTGAGCGTATGTATGAGCCTTGAGGGTCTTTTTCATAGAGGTCATAATGGTCACACACAAGACTAGGAATGTGGAGTGTCAAACAAACTCTACTGCTGCAAACAAACTTTGTTCCACTTGAGTCTGCAAGATACAAATTTGCTTTGTTGAAAAAAACTAAAGTTTTGTGAAATAAACACATTGTACAGTGCATATTGTATTGCCTGTAGAAATTCTACAACATTCAATTTCTCTTTATTTTTCAGTCAGAAAAGATTGACAATGAAACTCTAAGACAACGGATTAAGCCAGAGTTTCATGAAGATCCTACCTTTCGGAGAGAGATTTCAAAACATCATTCTGCTGTACATATTCCAACAGACATTTATGAAGGCTGTAAGTAAACCTCCCTGATATATTACATTTTTACTCGCAAGAAAGTGTTAATATGCAAAACCACACATTTGTTAATGATTTTTTTAACCAGTAGAAAACAAATGTAAATAGACCAATATAACATACCCTTTCCAAAATAAGTTATAAGGAGACATTTTTTTTAAGACTCGGTTACAAATAAGCTCCCCTATTCTATGTGATGGCACGAATGGAGGTACATGTAGGTATGAAAAGTACACTTCTTAGAGCATGCTACCATAAGATTCACAATGCTGAATCTCCTGCAGTCATCGCAGCATTCCTGTGTGTCCTGCTCCTATTAAACAGTGTTGCTTACACATTTTTTGCCAAAGGTATTTTTTGCATCAAAAATGCTATTTTCGATTTTGTGAAACTTTTTGCAAAAATGGCTTGTATTTTTGCGTTTTTTTGAAAACACAAAAATCTTTATTTTACAGTGAAAGGTGCAAAACCGCAGAAAAACAATGTTTTTGCCACAAAAAAGTTACCGCAAAAATGTGAAAAAACTTTTTCAGCACAAAAAACACAAAGGATAATAAAACTTTGTATTGATGGCATTGAATTTAACATTGTTTTCGTGAATATGAATGTAAAAAGAATATTTGCATTTTCGCCATCACTGCTATGAAAGTCTATAGTGTCAAAAAAAACTATGCTACTCGGCAAGCTAAAAATGTGATATCAAGTCTTTAAAGGATCTCTATGACCAATTTGCCCATTTTTTTCTCAGACAAAGGCCTCAATTCACTAAGCGTATCTCCTGTCTTTAATAACTCTTCTAGAGTTGTTACCATGGTGATAAGGCATGTAGTATTCAGGAAACATTTCACCTCAGGCAAACCTAAAGTTAACTCTTCTGTCTTTAAGTTAACTCTTTATTCCTTAAAATAACTCCAGAGTTAAAGACAGGCTGTTCATTAACTGCGTGTGAAAATAACTACAGAGGAGGTAACTTGACTACAGAGGAGGTAAATTAACTACAGAAGAGGTAACGTAAGGAATGAAGAGATAAGATAACTCTCTTATTGTGTGGAGGAAAGTTTTCTCTTGCCTTATTATCTCCAGCATGATCTTAGTGAATTGAGGCCAAAGTCTCCGCTATACGGTCCGCCATCCAACTTACAGCCTCTGAGCCTAATATAGCTCCAAAGACCATTAGCAGAGACAACCTAACCTTGGTCAAACTTCAAGGAAATTAATGAAGAAGTCACATCAAGCATCCTCCTTCACTTCTACCAACCTACCTGTGACCTGGATCCTGGACCAACATAGTTTATGTTAAACTGCCCCAACCTGTTTGTATCAGTATTCCTCACTGGGGATATTTCCTGCTTTACTGAAGGAAGCAATCATCAGGCCTCACCTCAAAAATCCTTCCCTGGACCCATATGCAATGACCAGCTACAGACCTGTCTCTAACCATCCCTTCTTTGGTAAGGGAATTGAAAATGCCATATACCTCCAGCTAGAAGACAAAAACTTACAAAACATTTCTGACCCATTCCAGGCTTTAGAAAACATCACAGCACTGAAGCTGCCCTCATCCAAATCTGCAACCACCTTCTCATGGCAAGAGACAGGAGAGTGCTTATTCCTGATACTGCTAGACCTTTCTGCATCCTTTGATACAGTTGACTATGACATCTTGATTAGAAGGCTACAGCAATACTGCAGCATTTATGGCATAGTTTTTCAGTGGTTTCAATCCTTCTTGAGTGGCAGAACCCCAAACGTGTCTATGGGGCCCTTCCTGTCCACCTCTGTACCACCTAATTATGGGGTGCCCCAGGGCTCAAGCCTTTCTCCCCTGCTTTTTCACAATTTACATGTTATCATTTGGCAAACTAAACCAAAAACACAGCCTGACATAACACTGCTGGTATTATGACACCCAACTATATCTTTCCTTCAAGCCTGGTGTGACAGACCCAACTCCCACTATAAATGCCTGCTTAGGCGAACTACAGCAATGGATGAGTGACAACTGGCTGAGACTAAACACAGATAAAACTGATATGTAGAAGCTTTCCAGAGGCGCCAATAGAATAAAAGTCACTTAAACGAGCTTAAAACAGATGGGGCAGTGGTGGGCCTATCCCATCCATGCAGACAAAGCAAGCAAAGGAAGGACTGTGGCATCAACAGTCAAACAACTATTTATTTATACTCCACAGTAAAAATAGATATAAGTAAATATAGTAAATACAGATAAAACTGAAGTCCTTCTAATCGGAGGGCAGCGCATGACAAAAAAACAACTTAACTTGCAGTCTTCACCACTGGGAACAGGAGGCACAGAGCTACACAGCGCTGAGCACGTGCATAGCCTGGGAGTTCTAATTGATGGGGATTTAAACTTCAGAACTCACAGCTCAACTGTAGGCATCCTGTGATGGGCTTGCTAAAGTAAGTTTGAATTTCATACTCCTCCTGCCTTCCTCTTCCCATCTTATCTCATAAAGCTGTGTGGAATTCTACTTTAAGTACAGATTCCATCCACAGCTTTATTTGCTTCAGCTCTAGAAGCGTAGAAGTGAACAAATGCTACCCACTTTAACCACTTTACCCCCACAGGTGCGGATATTTCTGCCCCTTTTTCTACCCTGTCAACACCAGGAACGGAGATATCCGCACCTCCCGCCACTGTCCGCACTCCCGCTCGCTCATGCACGTGCTCCCGCGCTCGTGCATGCCGCCGACGGCTCGCCCGGAGATCAATGAAAAACCATTCCCGTTCATTGATCTAAGCCCCCCGCTTTTTTTTGGAAAAAAAAACCTGTTTCCCAGCCTCATTGCTCTTCCTGTAAGCATGCTTCTGACGCTTACAGGTCGCATGAGCAAAAAGTTACTGTGGCCATCTTGTGACCAAATAGTAAAACTACACCCTAAAGCATTTTTAATATACAAATACATTAGTTTTACACTTCAAATTAACTCATTACCTCCCACACTCCCCAATTTGTTTTTTGTAATAAAAAAAAAAATTACAATAAAAAAATACATAAATAGTTACCTTAGGGACTGAACTTTTTAAATATTTATGTCAAGAGGGTATAACACTGTTACTTTATAAACTATGTGCTTGTAATTAGGGATGGACGCAAATAAAATATTGGCGCCAAACATTGTGATTGGGACATAATTTAAACGGTTTTTATAACTGGGACAAATGGGCAAATTTCATGGGTTTTAATTACAGTAGCATGCATTATTTAAAAACTATAATGGCCAAAAACTGAAAAATAATGGATTTTTTTCTCACATTTTTTCCTATTTTCCCATTAAAACACATTTAGAATAAAATAATTCTTGGCATAATGTCCCACCTAAAGAAAGCCTAATTGGTGGTAATAAGTAATGATAAAGTTATAGACGAATGAATGGAAGGAGCGCTGAAAGGTGAAAATTGCTCTGGTGTTTCAGGGGTAAAATCCCTCAGCTGTGAAGTGGTTAATAGATATGCTACATGTCACATCACTTGGAAGACTAAAATAGCTGCCTATATTAAAGGCTGAAACCTTCCTATGAAACCATAGCTGAAATTGTGATGTATTCTCTTAAACCAGTGTACTAGTTAAGGGCTCTGCCTTTGACATGGGAGACCAGGGTTCAAATCCTGGCTAGGGTCAGTACCTATTCAGTAAGGAGTTCAAGGCAAGACTCCCTAACACTGCAGGGTGGCCTCTTGAGCGCATCCCAGTGGCTGCAGCTCTTGAGCGCTTTGAGTCTAACAGGAGATTATTATTATTAATTCTGGTCTATTTGTTAATGCCTATTTGATGTTTTTATTAAAGTCATGTGGTCTGACTGGCCAGTAAGAGAGTGCATCTCTCTCACCATTGAAAAAAAGGCTACATTTTTTAGGCCACTTAAATGGAAGGCATTTGTGCTTTCACCCAACTGCAAAGTTGTTATGCAACCCCCCCATATGCTTTGAACAGAAATCTGTTCTGTGAAAAAGATCCAATAAGGCACTATTTTTTTATTTTTGATAATCTACATGACATAAATGTGTGTGTGTGTGTGTGTGTGTGTGTGTGTGTGTGTGTGTGTGTGTGTGTGTGTGTGTGTGTGTGTGTGTGTGTGTGTGTGTGTGTGTGTGTGTGTGTGTGCGTATAAATAGATTAGGTTAGATTAGATTAGGTTAGATTTGATTGATAGATAGATGGATAGATAATTATTTATTTATAAAGTGGCAACATATTCCATGGCGCTGAAAACAAACAAGGTATACATAATGATATACATCAAATATGGACATTGGTACAAAATACAGAACTGGGGATTACAATAGCAGATGTAACATGATGAATAAAATGTATAACAGTGCAAGCTATTAAATGCATAACATTCCAAGACACAAAAGGGTGAGAACTCTGCCCTTGCAAGCTTACAATGTAAAGGAATGGGGTGGGGGTGGCAAGATGTGGGGTAAGTACACAGTATATATACAGGCAGTGCGTGATTAGGATATTTAGTAAGGCGTAAAACTAGATGTGAAGTTGAAGGGTGTATAGCCTAAGCTCTAGCATATGGTTGTTGGAAAAGGTGGGTTTTGAGGGAGCGTTTAAAGATTTCAAAGGTGGGAGAGTGGCAGATGTGCTGTGCAAGGGCATTCCAGAGGGGGGTTGAGGCACGTGAGAAGTCTACACGTAAATGTGAGGAGGTAATTGTAGAATAGGATAAAAGAAGCTTGTGTGCAGATCTGAGATTGTGGTTGGGTTGGTATCTGGAAACTAGTGAGGAGATGTACAGCGGAGAGAGATTGTGGAGAGCTTTGTAGGTTAGGGTTAAGAGTTTGAACTGGATCCTCTGGTTAATTGGTAGCCAGTGAAGAGGATAGATAAATAGATAATGTCTCCCCCACAAACTTTTCAGCTGTAAATAGTTGGGTCTTTGTCTAGACAATTAGAAATCTGAACATTTGTCATTATACACTCTGATTGCTGAAGAGTAGTCTCCAGTTAGTTTGTATCCAGTTAAATTACACAGACACACACAGACACACACAGACACACACAGACACACACAGACACACACAGACACACACAGACACACACAGACACACACAGACACACACAGACACACACAGACACACACAGACACACACAGACACACACAGACACACACAGACACACACAGACACACACAGACACACACAGACACACACACAGACACACACACACACAGACACACACACACACAGACACACACACACACAGACACACACACACACAGACACACACACACACAGACACACACACACACAGACACACACACACACAGACACACACACAGACACACACACACACACACACACACACAGACACACACACACACAGACACACACACAGACACACACACACACAGACACACACACACACAGACACACACAGACACAGACACACACACAGACACACACACAGACACACACACAGACACACACACAGCCACACACACAGACACACACAGACACACACAGACACACACAGACACACACAGACACACACAGACACACACAGACACACACAGACACACACAGACACACACAGACACACACAGACACACACAGACACACACAGACACACACAGACACACACAGACACACACAGACACACACAGACACACACAGACACACACAGACACACACACTCACACACACTCACACACAGACACACACTCACACACACTCACACACACACACACACACACACTCACACACACACGCACACACACACACACACACACACACACACACACACACACACACACTCACACACTCACACACTCACACACACTCACACACTCACACACACACACACACACACACTCACACACACTCACACACTTTTATTGGAACAAAAGGTATTTGCAATACAGTAATTCATCTTTACAAAAGCCTCATATCTCACCTAGTGAGTATCCAGATTCTGATTGACTGCATATTAAATTTACTGAGCAGAACTGATGCACAGTGGGATTGCAGAGTTACATTATTGCAATTTCTTTCTGGTTTAAGAAGGTGAAATTACATTTAGCTACTAGAAAAATATTTTGTTAACACTATTTTTTTCTTTAAACTTTTCTAGATGTTTTTTCTTTATTTTCATTTTGCTGTAACTCATACTAGCAACCAGGTTCTAAGAGTATTTTTTTTTTCTGCTGCAAAACAGGGCCCACAATAAATCAGTGTCCATGTGAAGGCTTTTTTTCTAGTAACTGGACTTTAACCTTTATTGATGTCGTAGCATTTAAAGACATTACAGCAATTTCCATAGTAAGCATTTTCTTTGTGAGTCACAAAGTGCTAGCACAAGCTTGTGGCATTATCTGTGAAAGCCTAAAAGGCTAAAAACATAAAGAACTTCTAAACCCAAATTATTATTATTTTCCCTTAATCTTAATTCTTGGTACCATGAAACTTAAGTTGAAATGTGGGCAAGGATGATGCTGTATTATAAGCACATGCAGAAAATACTTGCAATATATATTCAGTATGTATGTCCTCATTTGGTCAAGTCAAGATCAACCTTTTTGAAAAATACATAAACTGTGCATGTGCTTAGTATTATTTAAAAAAATGTTTTTTCTCAATAAAAGTGAAATTTTACTTTATTCACATCATGTAGGAATTATACGCATATGCAGAAAATACTTGCAATATATTCAGTATGTATGCCCTCATGTGATTTAGTCAAACTCCACCTTCATAAAAAAAGAAAACATAAACTATGCATGTGCATTGTATTATTAAAAAAAAAGATATTTTACGTTTCTCAACAAAGGTGAAATTTTACTTTATTCACATCATGTAGGACTACTGCATGGGCAGACAAAGGAAGAATACTGATTTGTAAATAGAAAAAAAGGCTGACTTATTAAACTCAGATTTGACATGTTTCCGGTTTAAAATTACCAATTTGTCCCAAATAAGGGTCTAGTGCAGTGGTATAGCAGATAAATAGTTTGCATTCTTGCCTTGCAGAGCAATACACTCTGGTTTTAATACCATTTGAGATACTACCTGTAGGTAGTGTTGGGCGAACATCTAGATGTTCGGGTTCGGGCCGAACAGGCCGAACATGGCCGCGATGTTCGGGTGTTCGACCCGAACTCCGAACATAATGGAAGTCAATGGGGACCCGAACTTTTGTGGTTTGTAAAGCCTCCTTACATGCTACATACCCCAAATTTACAGGGTATGTGCACATTGGGAGTGGGTACAAGAGGAAAAAAAAATTTAGCAAAAAGAGCTTATAGTTTTTGAGAAAATCGATTTTAAAGTTTCAAAGGGAAAACTGTCTTTTAAATGCGGGAAATGTCTGTTTTCTTTGCACAGGTAACATGCTTTTTGTCGGCATGCAGTCATAAATGTAATACATATAAGAGGTTCCAGGAAAAGGGACCGGTAATGCTAACCCAGCAGCAGCACACGTGATGGAACAGGAGGAGGGTGGCGCAGGAGGAGAAGGCCACGCTTTGAGACACAACAACCCAGGCCTTGCATGAGGACAAGAAGCGTGCGGATAGCATGCTTTGTACCACCATGCAGTCATAAATGTAATAAAGATAAGTGGTTCAATAAACAGGGACCGGCAACGGTAACCCAGCAGCAGCAGCACACGTGATGGAACAGGAGGAGGCGCAGGAGGAGAAGGCCACGCTTTGTGAGACACAACAACCCAGGCCTTGCATGAGGACAAAAAGCGTGCGGATAGCATGCTTTGTACCGCCATGTAGTCATAAATGTAATAAAGATAAGAGGTTCCATAAACAGGGACCGGCAACGGTAACCCAGCAGCAGCAGCAGCAGCAGCAGCACACGTGATGGAACAGGAGGAGGCGCAGGAGGAGAAGGCCACGCTTTGTGAGACACAACAACCCAGGCCTTGCATGAGGACAAAAAGCGTGCGGATAGCATGCTTTGTACCGCCATGTAGTCATAAATGTAATAAAGATAAGAGGTTCCATAAACAGGGACCGGCAACGGTAACCCAGCAGCAGCAGCAGCAGCAGCAGCACACGTGATGGAACAGGAGGAGGCGCAGGAGGAGAAGGCCACGCTTTGTGAGACACAACAACCCAGGCCTTGCATGAGGACAAAAAGCGTGCGGATATAGCAGCAATGCTTTTTGCCGCCATGCAGTCATAAATGTAATACAGATGAGAGGTTCAATAAACAGGGACCGGAAACGCTAAACCATCCCAGATGTTCATCGGTCATGTTACTTGGTTGGGGTCCAGGAGTGTTGCGTAGTCGTTTCCAATCCAGGATTGATTCATTTTAATTTGAGTCAGACGGTCTGCATTTTCTGTGGAGAGGCGGATACGCCGATCTGTGATGATGCCTCCGGCAGCACTGAAACAGCGTTCCGACATAACGCTGGCTGCCGGGCAAGCCAGCACCTCTATTGCGTACATTGCCAGTTCGTGCCAGGTGTCTAGCTTCATGCCCGGTTTCAGGTCCAGCGGTGCCAGCCACAAATCCGTCTGTTCCTTTATTCCCCTCCAAATTTCCTCCCCTGTGTGCTGCTTATCCCCAAGGCAGATCAGCTTCAGCAACGCTTGCTGACGCATGCCAACAGCTGTGCTGCACTGCTTCCACGATCCTACTGCTGCTGGTGCTGGGTTAGCATTTCCGGATGAGGTACAGCTTTGAGATGCGTTGGAGGAGAAGGAGTCAGAGAGGTAGGTGCTGCTGTTGTTATCCAGCTGTTTGCGGCGTGGGCAACACCCGCGCCGTAGCAGGTGAGGAATCGCTGCCAGGCTCCACAAGGTTCACCCAGTGTGCGGTAAGGGAGATGTATCGACCCTGGCCGAACGCACTCGTCCAGGTGTCAGTGGTGAGGTGAACCTTGCAGGCAACGGCATTCTTCAAGCTTCGGGTTATTTAGCTGACCACGTGCTCATGCAACTCAGGCACTGCAGAGCGCGCAAAGTGGTAGCGGCTGGGAACCACGTAACGTGGGATGGCCACTGACATCATGCCCTTGAAGCTGTTTGTCTCCACCACTCGATATGGCAGCATTTCGCAGGCCAGAAGCTTGGCTATGCTGGCTGGCTGTTACTGCCACGGCCCGGGGGTCATTTGCTGGCAATTTCCTCTTGTGCTCAAACATCTCAGAGACAGACAACTCAACCGTAGCGCTGCACACCGAAGGGCTGTTGGTTGTTGTGTTTGATGAACACTGGGAGACCTCAAGAGCACTAGTCCGGAAAGTGACAGTGTCAGCATCGTCTGATGTTTGTGAATGTTGTGAACCACGCAATGGCTGGGCTACTGCTGCTGCTGAGGCGGGTCTGGTGGTGAGTCTGGTGAACCCAAGGGAGGCAGTGTTGCTGGTGGTACCCTGTCCTGCCGCGTTTGCCCACAGAGTGGGATGTTTGGATAGAATGTGGCGGCTCATGCTGGTGGTGGAGAGGTTGTTAATACTTTTCCCCCTGCTCAGGCGGGTCTTGCACACCTTGCAAATCGCCATGGTAACATCCTCAGTGCAGTCTTCAAAGAAAGCCCAGACTTTAACTGGCTGAGGACTCGGACCTCGTGCGTGATGTGCTGGTGCTGCTTAACCCACTGCTGGACGCTTGAGAGGTCATCCAAGTAATTATCTGGTCCTGTTCTTTTGGATCTGTGAGGGTTGTTGTCCTGGACAACATGGGCAGTATTGAGTGGGTTTTCTTGGGTGCTCCCCTGTGGCCTGTACGTGAACCGTCAGGGGAAACACCTCTTCCCTTGCCCCTCCCTCTTTCACCGGATTTCTTCCTCATTTCACTTATCCTTAAAGTACACGCTGACTGGCAGCAGTACAGTGAAAGTACAGAAATGCTATACAGTGGTGGGTGAGCGGTGTACCACTATTGTCAGCAGTGACACAGAGCACAATGCTATACAGTGGCGGGTGAGCGGTGTACTACTGTTCCCAGCAGACACAGAGTGGAAGTAAACACAATGCTATATAGTGTGGCTGAGCCGTGTACACAGAGTGGCATTAAACACAATGCTATATAGTCTGCTATATAGTCACCCCGAACAGGGTGATGTTCTGCAGAACCCGAACAGTGGCAAACACTGTTCGCCCAACACTACTGGGAGGGAACGCAGATTTTAGTACCTAAACACACGATACAACATGTTTTCCGGGGTCGGACTCTGAGGCACATACAGATGGTCCCGATCATCATCCTCATCATACAACTCTTCTCCTGAGTCTGACCCACCCACCACCTCTGCCACCCCAACATCCCCAGACACAGACCCCTCATCGTCCTCAACATTAACTTGGGATGCTGGCCTGAGCCAGACCTCCTCCTCCACATCAGGCCCCATCATCTCCTCAATGGCAGCCCTCATTAATCGCTCTGGCGACGGACTGATGGACACAACGTTCTCCTCCGGGGAGGGCTGCTGCTGACCACTGGCTGCTGGGGTGGATGTTATAGCTTGCGTGGGGCGTTGGCTGTTGCTGTTGTTGGGAGTGCTGCTCACAGCGGAGGTCTCTGGGGAACTCATGTTGAGCTCATATAGTGGTTGACGGTGAGTGGAGTATTACTGATCCCAGCAATATACACACTGACTGGCAGAGTACGCAATGCTATATAGTGTGGCTGAGCGGTGTACACAGAGTGGCAGTAAACACAATGCTATATAGTCTGGCTGAGCGAGCGGTGTACTACTGTTCCCAGCAGAATCAGAGTGGCAGTAAACAATGGTATATAGTCTGGCTGAGCGGTGTACACAGTGTCAGTAAACAATGGTATATAGTCTGGCTGAGCGAGCGGTGTACTACTGTTCCCAGCAGAATCAGAGTGGCAGTAAACAATGGTATATAGTCTGGCTGAGCGGTGTACACAGAGTGTCAGTAAACAATGGTATATAGTCTGGCTGAGCGGTGTACACACAATGCTATATAGTCTGCTATATAGTGTCAGTAAACAATGGTATATAGTCTGGCTGAGCGAGCGGTGTACTACTGTTCCCAGCAGAATCAGAGTGGCAGTAAACAATGGTATATAGTCTGGCTGAGCGGTGTACACAGAGTGTCAGTAAACAATGGTATATAGTCTGGCTGAGCGAGCGGTGTACTACTGTTCCCAGCAGAATCAGAGTGGCAGTAAACAATGGTATATAGTCTGGCTGAGCGGTGTACACAGAGTGTCAGTAAACAATGGTATATAGTCTGGCTGAGCGGTGTACACAGAGTGTCAGTAAACAATGGTATATAGTCTGGCTGAGCGGTGTACACAGAGTGGCAGTAAACACAATGCTATATACTCTGGCTGAGCGAGCGGTGTACTACTGTTCCCAGCAGACACAGAACAGTAAACAGAATGCTATATAGTGTGGCTGAGCGAGCGGTGTACCACTATTCCCAGCAGACACAGAACAGTAAACAGAATGCTATATAGTGTGGCTGAGCGAGCGGTGTACCACTATTCCCAGCAGACACAGAACAGTAAACAGAATGCTATATAGTGTGGCTGAGCGAGCGGTGTACCACTATTCCCAGCAGACACAGAACAGTAAACAGAATGCTATATAGTGTGGCTGAGCGAGCGGTGTACCACTATTCCCAGCAGACACAGAACAGTGAACAGAATGCTATATAGTGTGGCTGAGCGAGCGGTGTACCACTATTCCCAGCAGACACAGAACAGTGAACAGAATGCTATATAGTGTGGATGAGCGAGCGGTGTACCACTATTCCCAGCAGACACAGAACAGTAAACAGAATGCTATATAGTGTGGCTGAGCGAGCGGTGTACCACTATTCCCAGCAGACACAGAACAGTGAACAGAATGCTATATAGTGTGGCTGAGCGAGCGGTGTACCACTATTCCCAGCAGACACAGAACAGTGAACAGAATGCTATATAGTGTGGCTGAGCGAGCGGTGTACCACTATTCCCAGCAGACACAGAACAGTAAACAGAATGCTATATAGTGTGGCTGAGCGAGCGGTGTACCACTATTCCCAGCAGACACAGAACAGTAAACAGAATGCTATATAGTGTGGCTGAGCGAGCGGTGTACCACTATTCCAAGCAGACACAGAACAGTGAACAGAATGCTATATAGTGTGGCTGAGCGAGCGGTGTACCACTATTCCCAGCAGACACAGAGTGGCAGTAAACAGAATGCTATATAGTGTGGCTGAGCGAGGTACACAGAGTGGCAGTAAACAGAATGCTATATAGTGTGGCTGAGCAAGCGGTGTACTACTATTCCCAGCAGACACAGAGTGGCAGTAAACAGAATGCTATATAGTGTGGCTGAGCGAGGTACACAGAGTGGCAGTAAACAGAATGCTATATAGTGTGGCTGAGCAAGCGGTGTACTACTGTTCCCAGCAGTGACACAATGACAGGGGGGACCCTGGCTAGCGTGGCTGGAGCGCGAACTACCCTGCCTGCCTACCCAAAGCTAAACCCACAGACAAATGGCGGAGATATGACGTGGTTCGGGTATTTATTTACCCGAACCACGTGACAGTTCGGCCAATCAGAGCGCGTTCGGGTCCGAACCACGTGACCCGTTCGGCCAATCACAGCGCTAGCCGAACGTTCGGGGAACGTTCGGCCATGCGCTCTTAGTTCGGCCATATGGCCGAACGGTTTGGCCGAGCACCGTCAGGTGTTCGGCCGAACTCGAACATCACCCGAACAGGGTGATGTTCTGCAGAACCCGAACAGTGGCGAACACTGTTCGCCCAACACTACCTGTAGGGAGTTTGAATGTTCTACCTGCATGTGTGTAGGTTTCCCCCAAGCTCTACAGTTTATTTTTACTTTCTTTTAACACAAAAGCACATAGAAAGGTTAAATGGCTTTCTTCAAAATAGGTCCACCTCTGTTGTGCAACACATTAACCATTTCAGCCCATGGGTTGTTTTTACCTTCTGGACAAGAGGGATTTTCACATTTCAGAACCTCTCCCTTTCATCCCCCAATAACTTTATTACTACTAATCACAATGAAAAGATCTATACCTTGTTTTTTCCGCTACCAATTAGGCTTTCTTTGGGTGGTCCTTTTTGGTAATAATTCTTTTATCCTAAATGCATTTTAATTAGAAACACAAGGAAGAAAAATGGAAAAAAACTTATTTCTCAGTTTTCAGCCATTATAGTTTTAAAATAAAACTGTGGATAAAAGCCACACATTTTATTTGCCCATTTTTTCCCGGATATTGCAACATTTAAATTATATCCCTAGTAGTGGTGGTCCGAACCGTTCACCTGGCGAACCTTTCTGGGCCTCTTACTACTTCCGGGTCGCAATGACCCGGAGTAGTACGCCTGCGCTGCCCGGCGGAGCGCGTCCTAGATCGCGCTCCCGTTGCCGAGCACTTTCTGCGCATGTGCGTGACGTCATGAGTGACGTCACGCTCATGCGCAGAGAGTGCCCGGCAAAAGGAGCGCGATCTAGGACGCGCTCCGCCGGGCAGCGCAGGCGTACTACTCCGGGTCATTGCGACCCGGAAGTAGTAAGAGGCCCAGAGTAGCAGAGCGGTTCGCCGGCGAACGGTTCGGGAACCGTTTGCTACATCTCTAATCCCTAGTACAATGTATGGCAACAATATTTTTTGGGGGGGGAAATAAAGGTGCATTTAATCAGTTTTAAGTTCATCACTAATTACAAGCACACAATTTAAAAGTAATATACCTTCTAGACATACATATTAAAAACATGTCAGTCCCTTATGTAGCATTTTACAACGCAAATTGGAGGTAATGCATGACTGTGCTACTTTGGAAGTGACGCAGGCATTTCATTGATGCCGGCAATCATGGGGCTTAGAGGGGAGATGAATGAACTGGAACTTAGTTCCCATTCAGTTATCTAACGATCAGTGGCAGGAGCGTTGCGGCACGATTGCGCCTACATCTTAGAATGATCACTGTTTTTGAACAAAAACGGTGATCATTCTCAATGCACAAGCATGGATTGGCTCAGGGGACTCTGTCGTCTGCCACCAATCCACCCTGTCTCTGTAACCATCACTATCGCAAGGTTCTGCCCTCGCGATTGCGAGCGCAGCCCAGCAAAGTGCACGGACATGTGTCGCATCTCTGCAGCTGTAGCAGCAGCAGCCGTGGATGTTAGAAACGTCGGTGGGCTGGGATGGTTAACAAAGCCCCAATCCCCATATGTTTAACCCCAACATGGGCTTCGCCAGGGAACAGTCAAGTGCGTAATACAAATGTGGGTTCAAAAGTGCATAAGTGTGGCATTGTGCTGCATACATAGCCCAAGACAAGGACTAAGAATTAGGACTATTAGCAGGAGAGCAGATATACTTTCATTGTTCATCACTGTTTAAGGACTAATTGCATTAGAACAGACTTTACTATATTCTGATCTGTTCTTGATCTATACACCACACCAGTTAACACACCTTAGGAGTTTTGGGGAAGTTTGGCAACAGAGCAGTGTATCTATATTGAGTATAATGTGGACAATTCATCTTATGCTGTACTGTGCTGTTTGGGTACCACCCACGCCCTCGACTCCAGTTTCTTGCGACTTGTATGTTTTTGCACTTTCATTTTCCACTATACGTTTTTCATTTATCCATTAACCACTTGAGGACTAGAGGTTTATACCCACCTAGTGACAGGCCATTTTTTTACAATTCAGCACTTCACAGCTTTAACAGTTTATTGCTCGATCATACAACTTAGCACCCAAATGAATGTTACCCCCTTTTCTTCTCATCAATACTGCTTTCTTTTGGTGGTATCTTATTGCTGCTGCAATGTTTATTTTCTTTTTCATTAATTAAAAATGATACATTTTTAAAAAAACCTATATCCTTTATCCCCTCTCCCCTAAATTAGCCCTAGACTACGTTACATACACTACACAATACATACATAGGCAAATACCTATGATGGGGATTAGATTGTGAGCCCCTCTGAGGGACAGTTAAGTGACAAAGCAGATCTTTGTACAGTGCTGCACTAGATTATTGCGCTATCCCTCCTTTTTTTTTTTTTACTGTTTGAGATGTAAATAACAGCCTGCCAGCTCCAATCGCAGACTGATCTCTGTGCCCCGATGCATGCACTGCAGAGAACACACGCTCGAACTAGCGCTCATTCCCTGCAAATCTCACCTATCACGAGATGATGCCTATTGGCATGACTGTCGAACAAGGGAGACACTCTGTGGCCACCTATCAGCGTTAGGTGGTCGTAGAGTGTTTAAAAGCTAAGTAATACAGTGAGTGGAATTTTGTTATTGATATTCATTGCCGGATACTCTTGGTACTTCTCATTACAGGTAAGCATTGATTGTTCAAAGTAAAAACCGAAATTTATATAAATTATAATAATTTTATGTAGACCAAAGACTGATGGTTTCCTACATCAGATGACATTATATACAGTCAAACTTGTCAATCAAGCTAGCTGAATGAACAATCAATGCAGTGCACAAGGTTTTAAAAACTGTTACAATAATTCATGTTATCTTTTTGGAGAACTGTGAGCAATGCTCACTAACTAGATTAACAAAGTATCTACCAATGTTTTTTTTCTTTTTTTTTTGGGGGGGGGGGGGGGGGGGTGAACACATCATTTTCTGATGTTTTATGCTTCATAACTGTTCACTTTTCTTTATATTAAAAAAGTATTTATTGAATATCATTTACATATCTGTTCAAATTACAGTGATGGTTGTAAGGGGTTAGAAAATGCCCTTTGCAGCTGCTGAGTCATATGAAATTGTGACGGAAAACTTGCTATGCTAATTATATTCTCAAATAATAATAGTTTGCAGCATAAGCATTGTTTAAATACCAAATGCCATGTCTGATGATTTAGTAAATGCTAGTTTATTATACATGTTTATATGTCATAAATTTATGAAAATTCAGACAGAATTCCAGAATTGTTAGATTGCGCCTATTGTTAGTATTTTAACCAACATTGTTGTGAATACTTTGCATATATGCCTAAAGGTGGCCGTACACTTATAGATTTGTAGCAGATTTTACCATCAGATAGATTTCTGTCAGATGCCTGACAAGTCGAATCTGACAGGAATCTATCTGATGTGTGCCACACACTAGGAGCAGATTTCCAATAGATTTCAGAATTAAATCTATTAGAAATTGATCTAAATGCATTATTGGAACATTAGATCCAATGCAACTCTATGGGCCATCGATCTGCTGCCATAAGCAGATCGACCTAGATTTTCCTTTGTCAGATAGATCAAATCGATCGAAAACTTCTGCAAATCGATCAATAGATTTGATAGAATCAATTTCCGATCAATGGCTAAAAATGACCAGTGTATGGGCCCCTTAAGAATAATACTAGATTCTACACATACTACTGGAACTAGATTCTACACATACTATTTTGAGCTTTACAGTTTGCCACGTCAAATCTGAATACATTTATTTTTGTCACACAGAATCAGTTAATACAACAATGGAAGACATCATACAACTATTTGTGACATGAAAACTCAGGTTTACAGTTAGGCTTAATGTAGGTGCAAAAACATACACAACTGAAACATAGGTTACCCACAGGGACTATGCAGCAGCAATATATATGTTAC
>NC_090648.1:255543545-255721045 GCF_040937935.1 Hyperolius riggenbachi
TACAAATGTTATTGTATTATTGTAGCCGTCTTTGTGGAGATGGCCCGAAGCCTTCGTCCCAGTGACATCGGACTAAAGTAGCAGTGGCCTGGGTGAGAGAGGTCAATTATGGTTGGGGCTCATAGGCAGGAAATTCAAACTTCAAGTCCCTGCAGCCAATAACTATCAGTAGCATTGTGAGGACCGAGCAACAGAACAAATGGGTTATTGGGGTAAATTTTAATCTGGACTCTGCAAACACCGTAGATCAATGACGATCAAGACACTTGTGGGTCAGGATAAGAACAAATGGGACACTCAGTATGAGATCATGATGTGGGATGATAATGAAAAAAAGACACAAGAGAAATTCAAAAATATACATTTTTGAAGGTCTTTATGTGTTTCTCCCGTATTTTTTACCATTTAACTCTGGGAATTTGTCCCCCTTGAAAGAGAATAATGCTGGGTACATAAGTAATTTAATTTACGTGGAAACTTGAAACCTCTGGCTACCTAACCTGGGAGTGGGCAACATAACACTGGGGACCCATCTAGCTACCTAACCTGAGGGGGGGTGCTGCATAACACTGGGGGAACATCTAGCTACCTAACCTGGGAGGGGAGCTACATAACACAGGCCCAATGGTTTTCCATGTTCAGCACCATAACCCTGTTCCCTATCCAATTTTCTAAATCCCGGTTCCTGGGCCGAAAATGTTGGGGAGCCCTGCCTTAGCATATGTATCCATGCAGAGCACATGATCTGTCTACCCCCACCCTGCATACTGACCATGTAGCAAGCAGTAAATACTTCTATGAAAAGTTCCAGTTCTTGTAGCCTGGAAGTGCTGTATTAAAAATAGAAGTACATATCTAATGTTTCATTTTCATCAAGTCAGGAGAGAGTTTGATTGCATATAGCAGGATTTACTTAAAGAGAACCCGAGGTGGCATTTCATTACGTTAGTGGGGCACAGAGGCTGGTTGGGCACACTAACACCAGCCTCTGTTGCCCCATCGTGTGCCTCAAAGACCCCCCTGCTCGCCGCTATAGCTCCCATAGTGCTGGCGACATGCAGCGCGTCGCCAGCACAATGTTTACCCTAGCGCTGTCTGTCAGCGCCGCTCCCCCGCCCCCTTCGCATTGCCGCTACCCGCCCGCGTCCCTTCCCTCTCGCTGATAGGAGGGAAGGGACGCGGGCGGGTAGCGGTGATGTGAAGGAGGCGGGGGAGCGGCGCTGACAGCGCTAGGGTAAACATTGTGCTGGCGACGTGCTGCGTGTCGCCAGCACTACGGGAGCTATAGCGGCGAGCAGGGGGGTCTTTGAGGCACACGATGGGGCAACAGAGGCTGGTGTTAGTGTGCCCAACCAGCCTCTGTGCCCCACTAACGTAATGAAATGCCACCTCGGGTTCTCTTTAATTAAAAAAAATACTATAATTTACCTTTTAACAAATAGCCTTAACATCATTTTTTTTTTCTTTCTGGCAAAGTGGTCTTTTTTTATTATTGTTGTTGTCCTTGTTAGATAATTTGCCCTCTTCCTAATGTGGCAAGAAGTGAAACAGAAGGAAACACAATATAAACAAATAAATATAAAGATACTTTATAGCTCAATCTGAATCTCAAAATAAAACTTAAATCTAAAACTTGGGTTAGAGTTCCACTTTTGTTATATTTATATAGTGTTTTAATCCTTTTACTACAGAGAAGCATGCACATTCATCAATCTCTAGTTAAATGACTTAACTGTGGAACCTCTCTTCATTATCCCACACTACTGAATGGTATAAGTATATATTAAAGCTTCAAGAGACGTCCATTAAATGTGAATATCATTATGCCAAAAAGGTACTTAGTGGTTCCTTTGAAGTACAAAATCAAGAATATTCTTTGTATTTTATATGATCTGTAGAGCCTGCATCCTTGTGTGTATTTATTACCACATTTTGAGATAGAATCTCCCAGTGACCTTAAAATTGTATCTTTCCAATTTCTCCAAGACATTTGAAGGAATACTGTTTAGTTATGGTGTTTACTTGATATTTCCTCTTCAACCTTTTTACGTTAATTAACATTGGAATAAACTGTTTCCAAGGAATATGTGGGATAAAGATGTAAAAATGGAGTATCAGGAAAGGCAAAATAGATATGAGATCTATGATAGATATGATGATCCTCACTTAAAGCAGTAATGTCATCTATTCACACCATGCTTAATAATCACTCATAACAAACCATTGAGCTGCAGAGATCAAACCTGCTGCTTTCATTTATTCTGGCCACAGGTTCACTGGATGATTTTACTATGACCTACCTAGCAATCCGTTTTTTTGCAGGTGCTGAAAATTTGATTGTTTAGAAAGTAATGTTATGTTATTTCCTTTTAAACAATACCCGTTGCCTGGCAGTCCTGCTGATATATTTGGCTGCAAGAGTGTCTGAATAACACGAGAAATAAGCACGCAGCTAATCTTGTCAGATTTGACAATAATGACAGAAACACCTGATCTGCCTATGCTTGTTCAGGGTCTATGGCTAAAGCATTAGAGGCAGACAAGACAAGACAAGACAAATAACATTTATATCTCGCTTTTCTCCTGGCGGACTCAAAGCGCCAGAGCAGCAGCCTCTAGGGCGCGCTATATAGGCAGTAGCAGTCAGGGCCGGCGCTACCATTAAGGCAAAGGAGGCAGCTGCCCCAGGGCCCCAGAGCTTGTAGGGGCCCCCAGTGGCTACAAGAGGAAAAAAAATTCAAATCGGCCTTATAGTTTTTGAGAAAATCGATTTTAAAGTTTCAAAGGAAAAAAAAAAACATTTAAAAACCTGCCGACTTTAATGGTTAATAGCAAATCCACCTTAAATGCTAGAAACCCTAAATTTGCAGGATATGTTAAGGAGATCATTAGGAATAAGAGGAAAATTTTTTTCAAAAAGACCTTATAGTTTTTGAGAAAATCGATTTTAAAGTTTAGAAGGAAAAAATTATAGTTTTAAATTTGGTAAATGTCACTTTTAGTAGCAGACCTAACGGTAGTGTAATTTTACATGCATCAAACGAAAGCGCAATAAATTTCCTGACGGGGTTTCCAGGGGGTCTATACGCAGCCGCAGCGCTTTGGCCAGGGATCGCTATACAGCCGCAATATGGCTGTATGAAGATCCCTGGCATTTTTTCCTATTTCCCCAATTTTTTTTATGTTTAGAGTGTGGGAATTTTTTTTTTTTTAATTATGTGGGGTCCCCCTCCTGAAACTTTTTAACCCCTTGTCCCTCATGCAGGCTGGGATAGCCAGAATGTGGAGCTCTGACCGATTGGGACTTCACACCCTGACTATACCAGCTGCAAAAAAGGTCCCCTAATGCCGATTTTTGTTCCGGGGTATATGTTGGGGGGGCCCCCCAGGTTTATTTTGCCCTGGGGCCCCATTGTTGCTTAAACCGGCCCTGGTAGCAGTGTTAGGGAGACTTGCTAAAGGTCTCCTACTGAATAGGTGCAGGGTTACTGAACAGGCAGAGCCGAAATTCGAACCCTGGTCTCCCAGGTCAGAGGCAGAGCCCTTAACCATTACACTATCCAGCCACAGGCAGAAGATCAGTAGGACAGCCGGGCAACTGGCATTGTTTAAAAGGAAATAAATATGGCAGCCTCCATATCCCTCTTGCTTCAGCTGTACTTTAAAATATACCTGAGGTGACATGGGACATGATGAGATAGATATGTGTATGTACAGAGCAAAACATATTAATAACTAGGCTGTTTTACCTGTTTTATTTTGTTGTCGAAAAGCGTACATTTTTAGGCATGGAAGAGACATTCAAGCTTCTGTCTTGTTGGTACCTTGTTGGGTATATAGTCAACATCACTGATAAGCAAATTGCAGCCAATAAATGTTTACCTTTCAGAATACAATTTCTGAGAACAGAGTGAGATCGAAAAGAGTAAATAATTCATGTATTTTCATTCAGGGACACGTAATAAGCTGCCACTGAGCACAGACAACAGAACATGAATTTTACTTTGTAAATGTTTAAATATAAAATAAAACCATGGGATATCTAAAACAGTAATTTTTAGGAGTAGGAGGGTAAATACAATTATCTCATTCGTTTATTTTCACCTCGGGTTCACTTTAAGTATTAACTTGCCCAGTAGCTAAGGATTAGCCAGTTCAATGTGATGACTGGTTGAGGCAGAATGATCTGTTCAACACTATTCCATACATTGCTCGTAGCATTTTCTTTAAAACCACAGTAACATGGTCTACCAAAACACATTGGTGCTACATTTTAAAAATTGAAGCAGAATAAACCTTTCAATAATCAGTTTTTATCTTTCAATTAATTTTATGCACAAGGAAAACTACACATTGACAACAAATACTTGCATTAATTTAGTAATGCTTGTACTTTTTATACAGTAGAGTCCCAGTTATACAGAACTAACCAGCAGTCTAAACCAACCAGCAGTGCAGCACAAATCGCCAGCAGTACTCTCAGAGGTGAAGGCCAACTTCTTAGGCTGTTTGTGGGCTCTGCTGTTCTTAAAGACCGAGTTCCCTTGCTCTCCCAAGGCTAATATACTTCCAAGTACTGTATGTTAACATTTAATACAGTGTACAGTGTTCATGGTATCTCTCTCTCTCTCTCTCTCTCTCTCTCTCTCTCTCTATATATAGAGAGAGAGAGTATATGTTGGGGGGGCCCCCCAGGTTTATTTGTTCCGGGGTATATGTTGGGGGGGCCCCCCAGGTTTATTTTGCCCTGGGGCCCCATTGTTGCTTAAACCGGCCCTGGTAGCAGTGTTAGGGAGACTTGCTAAAGGTCTCCTACTGAATAGGTGCAGGGTTACTGAACAGGCAGAGCCGAAATTCGAACCCTGGTCTCCCAGGTCAGAGGCAGAGCCCTTAACCATTACACTATCCAGCCACAGGCAGAAGATCAGTAGGACAGCCGGGCAACTGGCATTGTTTAAAAGGAAATAAATATGGCAGCCTCCATATCCCTCTTGCTTCAGCTGTACTTTAAAATATACCTGAGGTGACATGGGACATGATGAGATAGATATGTGTATGTACAGAGCAAAACATATTAATAACTAGGCTGTTTTACCTGTTTTATTTTGTTGTCGAAAAGCGTACATTTTTAGGCATGGAAGAGACATTCAAGCTTCTGTCTTGTTGGTACCTTGTTGGGTATATAGTCAACATCACTGATAAGCAAATTGCAGCCAATAAATGTTTACCTTTCAGAATACAATTTCTGAGAACAGAGTGAGATCGAAAAGAGTAAATAATTCATGTATTTTCATTCAGGGACACGTAATAAGCTGCCACTGAGCACAGACAACAGAACATGAATTTTACTTTGTAAATGTTTAAATATAAAATAAAACCATGGGATATCTAAAACAGTAATTTTTAGGAGTAGGAGGGTAAATACAATTATCTCATTCGTTTATTTTCACCTCGGGTTCACTTTAAGTATTAACTTGCCCAGTAGCTAAGGATTAGCCAGTTCAATGTGATGACTGGTTGAGGCAGAATGATCTGTTCAACACTATTCCATACATTGCTCGTAGCATTTTCTTTAAAACCACAGTAACATGGTCTACCAAAACACATTGGTGCTACATTTTAAAAATTGAAGCAGAATAAACCTTTCAATAATCAGTTTTTATCTTTCAATTAATTTTATGCACAAGGAAAACTACACATTGACAACAAATACTTGCATTAATTTAGTAATGCTTGTACTTTTTATACAGTAGAGTCCCAGTTATACAGAACTAACCAGCAGTCTAAACCAACCAGCAGTGCAGCACAAATCGCCAGCAGTACTCTCAGAGGTGAAGGCCAACTTCTTAGGCTGTTTGTGGGCTCTGCTGTTCTTAAAGACCGAGTTCCCTTGCTCTCCCAAGGCTAATATACTTCCAAGTACTGTATGTTAACATTTAATACAGTGTACAGTGTTCATGGTATCTCTCTCTCTCTCTCTCTCTCTCTCTATATATATATATATATATATATATATAGAGAGAGAGAGAGAGAGAGAGAGAGAGAGAGAGAGAGAGAGAGAGAGAGAGAGAGAGAGAGTGGGGCATAGTACTGTATCAATGCAGCCTATTTTTAACATTAAGTCTCAAATAACCATAAAGCACACTTATCCAGCATCAGCCAATCCCAGTTGGCGCTGGATAACTGAGACTACTTTATTTATATCTCAGAGGGTTTTTTGATTAGAATATTTACATAATCCTTATTTTAACAGGTAACAAAGAGTTGATTAACAGAGCATTGCTGGATGCAGGGTTTACGTATGATCTTGTTCAGAACCATTGGAAAGGTCCATTACCGTAAGTTTAATGGCTGAGTATACTTAAATATGTTTCTTCAGGTAGTCTAAAACTAAGTTAGCCGTTATGTGAGCTTGGAAGTTGTTTTTGTCTTGCCTTAAATTTTAAAGTCAAAATTTGGGTTATAAAATCCTGGTACTGTATGTTTGAACTGATTTGTTGAAGCAGTTTCTATTTAAACAAACTAAAAAAAAGACACCTCTGCACTACTGCAAAACTCTGTGAGCCTTTCCAACTGGTCCAAGTGAGGGGTGATAGGGTGACATTCTTGCATCATGCTCAGTGCATGATATATGAATACATGGACATCATACACTCTAAACCTTGCCTGGAACTCTACCAATTATTTTAGCACTACAATCTTATTTTAAGTTCGCCACACAATGGGCCCAATACAATTCACATTTTATCCTAAAGTGATATTTTCACATCTTATCAAATGCCTTTTAATCCGATTATTTTCAAACATGGTCTACTAGTGTAGAGAGTGAGACTTGACTTTTTGCTTTAAATATCCCTTAAAGGGAACCCGAGGTGAGAGGAATATGGAGGCTGCCATATTTACTTCTTTTTAAACAATACTAGTTGCCTGGCAGTCCTCCTGATCCTCAGCCTCTAATAATTTTAGCCATTGGCCCTAATCAAGCATGCAGCAGATCAGGTACTCGAATCAGCTGACTCAGGTTTTACTGGATTAGCCATATGCATGTTCCAGGGTTTTAACTGCCAGGTAACTGGCAATGTTTACAAGAAAATAAATATGGCAGCCTCCATGTCACTCTTACCTGGAGTTCACTATAAGCAATTCAGCTAGTTAGGTATATGGACTAGTATGCAGTAAATAATAATAGCACTACTCTAAGCTCAGCAAAACTGAGCCCGGGGTACCCCATCTTCCCCAAACAAATAAATACACACACATATACACACACACATCTCTCCTAGCCTATGTTGCCTATTTCTTTATAAATATTGTATTAAAAATTATGTACCATATTTTAAATAACAAAAAATGGACAGGCAATCAATGCAGAAGCCATTTCCTACCTTTCTCCACACAGTAATTTATATCTCTGCTAGCTGCAGCCTAGCCTTTTACATCTGTGTTGGTCTGCAAAGTTTACTATGTATGTTACATACTAGCAATATAGTAGCCCCACCCTCAGAACCAGCAGTTTGAAAGTGAGGATTGAAATTGTCTCTTCTCTTTTACCATAATTAATAGGTATTTACAAATAAAATCCCCTTTTTTCACACTGTTTTGGGGCTTGAGATTTCCAGGATCATTTATTTTTGAGCTTCCTTAAAGCTGAAAATGTGGCATGCTTATAGCAAATTGTGTTTATATTAATAAAGTGCCAATTGTTTATTATTTTTCTTTTTATCCAGAAAAGGGGTCGTTGCAAGATTTGTGGTCACAGATGGTGGAATCACTAGGGTGTATCCAAAAAGGTAATTTAGAGCTAATAATCCTTTAGGTACAGTATATAATATTATAAAATATATTACATAAAATATTTAAATATACTGTTGTCAATTAATTTCAGTTTGAATTGGATATATGACGGTCATCATTCATCGCCCATGGTGCGAATAAGCAGTGATTGGCCCTGTCTAAATGCTACCTAACTCCTGAGTACTAACATGCCTGGAGGAATAGCAATTACCTTGGTTATAAATTGTGTTTTTGTGGAGGAGACTATTGGTACTTGGATTGTGCTCACATGTCTGGAGTTGATTTTCTCTGTAGGAAATGATTCTCAGCTTTCCTTTTGAAACGTTTTTGATAAGGTTATTTTGTGTTGAACCACAATATTATTCTGATTCCGTAGTTTATGGCGATTCACTTTTAAAGTTTGTTTATACTATAAGAAAATCTACCTTGATATGATCTTTTGCAATCATCTGGCACTTTTACTTAAACTGTTTTGTATGTAGTAAATCATCTTTGTTTTTTTCCTTAAGTTAGGAATAGGGCTCATGCTGCTTTCTGGATACACTGCATTAAAACAACTGTAACATGAATGAGGCCATTAGTTACTTTTTCCTATGTTGCTACGACTTACAGTAGGCAGTAAAAAATCTGACAGGTTTTGGACTAGTCAATCTCTTCATGGAAGATTTTCAGTATCTCCTTTATTCTTTACAGAAGCACTCCCTGGAAAAGATCTCAACGAAGATGTTGACCAGCCTGCCTACTTATGTGTACACTATTTTGGCAGTTGGACTGAGCAACTGCCATTCAGTAAATACTTCAGTAAATTCAGTAAATATTTTTGAAAATCAAGAAAAGCCTAAGAATCCCCCATAGTTGATGGACTGTTCCAAAACCAATATGTCCGATATGTCAGATTGTTACTTTTTACTGTAATTGACATGACCATAGAAAAAAGCAATGTATACTGCAGTTAAATCTGGGAGAAATGTACTTTTTGTACACGTGTATTTTACATTTTTTGCAACAGTGGTCCTATAAATATAGTTTTTAAAATATTGTGAACAATTGAAATTCTGTATACTCAATGTATAGTGGTTGAAAATGATGTAGACATTTTTTTATTGAGCAGGTTAATAAGAAAACTTTATTTTGAAAGGTATTTTACCAGTAAGACACAACAATACAAATTAAATGGGGATATTTGCTGGGAGCTCCACTTGCTGGTTTGACTGGTAAGTTTTGTAAAAAAATACAAATTGTTTTACTGTGGTGTAGTAAAATTATCCACAGATCCACAGAGAACAATATAATTGTAACTCCTTTTGTAATGTTAAAGCCTTGTTTACTAGAACAGTTAACAGGGACTGTATTTTACTCACAAAACTTTACCAGTAAAACCAACAGGTGGAGCTCCCAGAAAGTGATTTTGTTTATTTAAAGTGTTAAAAAAAAGTCTACATTTTACAAATATTATATTGTAATGGAGTCAAATGTCCTTTAAAACATACCTAACAGTTCCAAAAATTCAGAGTTCACACATGGAATAATCTGATGTTGTGCTAAAAAAAATCCTTATACATTTTGTTTGAGAACAAAGCTCTAATAATGAAAGCCAGCTCCTACTTGTCTGGCTTTGAACATTCAGTACAACATTTGCAGGATAAATTCCTAGTGTAGTAATAGGAACTTTGCAAGTTCGAAAATCTGCCTTCAAATCTACATAGTTGCATTTATGTGTTTTTTTGTTAACATTTCTTTCTTTCAGTGCTGGGGAGTACTGGTTTGAAGATCCTGAAACATATGATGAAAGTTTCTACAAGAGAAGCTTGGATAATGACAATTATGTGTTTACAGCTCCTTATTTTAACAGTAAGTTTATGGTACTCTTTAGATTGTAAAAGATGACTTAGTCGGAGTTTGGTTAAAAGGACTTGTATAAGTAAATCAAGAGAGTTTTTAGAGTTATGGATAGTTTCCATTTTGCTTATTGATTTTGTATACTAAGCTTTCACACAAAACATATTTGCTTTTTAGGTAAATACTATGAATTTTATTTTGGGATTTTACTAAGAATGTCCCTTAACGAAGGATCCTCTCTTATGGTGCCCATACATGGTACAAGTTTTTTCATCCAATCTTACCACTTCTATGTAATATAAGGGAACTGCCTAAATTATCATTTCAGTGTATTCACTTAATTTACCCTTATACTACATAGAAATGGTAAGTTTGGCTGGAAAAAAATTGTACCATGTATGGGCACCATTGAATTACTTTTTTCTTCCCATACTAACTGATATGATCACTTTGAAAACTCTTCAGTTTTCACTGCAAATCTCAATTATGTCTCCATCCATGTGTTTCTGTGTTAGCCATCAGTTAAAGCAGAACAGGTTTTGGCTATCTCCATAGACTGAATGTGCAAGCTTTAAAAATATTATACAACTTCATTTCCCAAAACATTGTCACACTGTGTAATTAGGAACAAACGCTAATGATGATTTGCAAATCATGTAAATCCTGAATTTAAATTAAAGTAGTATAACAATGCTAAATAAAAGAAAGTCTGGCAGAATATCTCACAACTAATTGTACTAACTGGCAATAGGTCAGTAATGTTTCTAGGTAAAAAAAAAAAAGGTACACACACTTTTTATTTTCCTAAAAGACTGTTCAAAAAGTATATTGTTATATTAGATCTTATTTTTTTGGGAAAGCAGTGAGAAAATAATGTACTGTATTTATTTAGTGTGGTAGATGTTTCTTTACTTTCATGTACTTTTATAACAATGGTAAAAAATGTAATGATCTACCTAAATAGGTTTAAGGTCTATTTTTGGCTTTATCAAATCATATTTTCTACATGTATTTTATATTTTAAAATAAACATTGAGTCATTACTTTTTGTACTTACAGTGGACCTTGAAAGTTTTCAAACCCTTTAAAATGTTTATATTTTTATAGTAGTAGCAGTGGCGTATTGTGCTGTGTTAGCCATCAGTAAAAGAACGTTTTTTGAATCAGGAGGGTACCATTTATTTGCTAACTTAGAAGAAATGGAGTAAGCTTTCAGCTATGAAGCCTTCCTCAGACCTTATTCCTGTATACTCACATCATTTAGAGCACACATACAGTGGTTTGCAAAAGTATTTGTCCCCTTGAAGTTTTCCACATTTTGTCACATTACTGCCACAAACATGAATCAATTTTATTCGAATTCCACATGAAAGACCAATACAAAGTGGTGTACACGTGAGAAGTGGAACGAAAATCATACATGATTCCAAACATTTTTTTACAAATCAATAACTGCAAAGTGGGGCGTGTGTAATTAGTCAGCCCCCTGAGTCAATACTTTGTAGAACCACCTTTTGCTGCAATTACATCTGTCAGTCTTTTAGGGTATGTCTCTACCAGCTTTGCACATCTAGAGACTGAAATCCTTGCCCATTCTTCTTTGCAAAACAGCACCAGTTCAGTCAGATTAGATGGACGGCGCTTGTGAACAGCAGTTTTCAGATATTGCCACAGATTCTCGATTGGATTTAGATCTGGACTTTGACTGGACCATTCTAACACTTGGATATGTTTTGTTTCAAACCCTTCCATTGTTGCCCTGGCTTTATGTTTAGGGTCGTTGTCCTGCTGGAATGCGAACCTCCGCCCCAGTTTCAAGTCTTTTGCAGACTCCAAGAGGTTTTCTTCCAAGATTGCCCTGTATTTGGCTCCATCCATCTTCCCATCAACTCTGACCAGCTTCCCTGTCCCTGCTGAAGAGAAGCACCCCCAGAGCATGATGCTGCCACCACCATATTTAACAGTGGGGATGGTGTGTTCTGAGTGATGTGCAGAGTTAGTCTTCCGCCACACATAGAGTTTTGCATTTTGGCCAAAAAGTTCAATTTTGGTTTCATCAGATCAGAGCACCTTTTTCCACGTTTGCTGTGTCCCCCACATGCCTTGTGGCAAACTGCAAACGGGACTTCTTATGTTTTTTTGTTAACAATGGCTTTCTTCTTGCCACTCTTCCATAAAGGCCAACTTTGTGCAGTGCACGACTAATAGTTGTCCTATGGACAGATTCCCCCACCTGAGCTGTAGATCTCTGCACCTCGTCCAGAGTCACCATGGGCCTCTTGACTGCATTTCTGATCAGCGTTCTCCTTGTTCAGCCTGTGAGTTTAGGTGGATGGCCTTGTCTTGGTAGGTTTACAGTTGTGCCATACTCCCATTTCTGAATGATCGCTTGAACCGTGCTCCATGGGATGTTCAAGGCTTTGGAATTCTTTTTGTAGCCTAAGCCTGCTTTAAATTTCTCAATAACTTTATCCCTGACCTTTCTGGTGTGTTCTTTGGACTACATGGTGTTGTTGCTCCCAATATTCTCTTAGACAACCTCTGAGGCCATCACAGAGCAGCTGTATTTGTACTGACATTAGATTACACACAGGTGCACTCTATTTAGTAATTAGCACTCATCAGGCAAAGTCTATGGGCAACGGACTGCACTCAGACCAAAGGGGGCTGAATAATTATGCACCCTCCACTTTACAGTTATTGATTTGTAAAAAATGTTTGGAATCATGTATGATTATCATTACAATTCTCACGTGTACACCACTTTGTATTGCTCTTTCATGTGGAATTCCAATAAAATTGATTCATGTTTGTGGCAGTAATGTTACAAAATGTGGAAAACTTCAAGGGGGCCGAATACTTTTGCAAGCCACTGTACATTTGACATTAAAAGGAGATGCATTGTTCTGTAAACATAAATAAATGTCATAGGAAGCCTTAATTACAAAATAAGGAGGGTCTCTCAAGGATGTTAGCTAATTTATGACAAATAGATAAAACCATTTGTTTGCTTAAACATCACACACCATAGACTCAGTATGATGCAAAGATATAGTAAATTCAAAGTTAAAAAATGACCTGGTCAGGGTACATGCAAAATTTGTTGTAGGCTAAAAAGAATTATGGCATTTAAAACCCATTGTATCTGCACAATAAAATTTTAATCCTTGTTTAAACATTAATTTACAGTTTTGAACCAATTCATACATTTTGTCTCGCTTTACAAAGCACAATAAGATGACAAGGGGAACATAGATACAACTAACAAATGTACAGCAGAGTTCCAAGCAGCACAAAAATTGTTACAAAAACAGTAAACATTAGCAGGATGACCCTGCCCTTGTGAGCTTACAATCTACAATAAAGGGTATCATCTTGATTCAAAACTTCTATATTTTTATAGTACCAAAATGAAAAAGTAAGTGCCTTTATAAAAGTTAAAGTTTAGCACTTAATAAATCATTGTAAAACTTCACATAGATTACAAAAGATTAAAACATAGACAAGTTGTCACTCAAAACATGCATATCGTGCATGCATCGCCCACTTTCTGTCACCCATGTGTCTTGGATGGGGAACCCCGCAGTTGTATAGATTGTATGTCCACTAGCTGGAGTGCACAACTTGTAACTAGGACAATGTCAGGCAAATAAAGCGAATGTGCTGTTAAGCTCTTCCAATGCCAAGTGTTACAGCAAACGTTGGTGGTCTCTGGCTTATACCTAGCGGCCATAGGGATGTAGCAGAGAACTTTGCTTGCAATCAAACTTCTTACCGCACCTGACCCCTTCAGCTAGCAAAAGCTCTACACCATGTGGATAGTGCCATCCATGGAGCTCCTCGGCGATCAGTAATACACCTTCCAGGCAAAGCATGGGGGAACCGGTGGTGGCATATGTGCATGCATTGGCCACTCCCACCAACACTCTTCAGTCAAGTGGACCTTTGTCAAAGTGTGGGTGCTGCTGGTCATGCAGTAGCTAAATACTATTTGGTTGCTCAGCAACCACCACTGAGCAGCCTCCTAAGTGACAGCAACAGCATAGCCTGTAGCTATATAATGACAAAAACATTTTAATAAATATCACCCCTTGTGCTTCTTACAAGAAGACATTCAATTTCAGCTCAATATTTAATCCATGTGGAGCAAAAGTGTCCAGGAAGTATATCAAATGGGCTTTCTTATGGTACAGAATACAGTTATAGTCACAATTTATGGTGATAGTTTTAACTGATATAGTCCAGAAAATGTAAAGCCTGATAGAGAGCCATCATGTATGTCAATAAATTCTTCAGCCAGTGGGTTTTCAGTGTCTGTTTTTATTGCATGCGTATGGTTTTGGATTTGCATGTTCAGTGCATTTTTTTGTTTTCCTAACACAGGCCTTATTACAGGGACACGTTACCCTATATACAACTCGAGTAGATTGGCAGTTCACAAATCATTTGGTTTTGAATTGTGTGGGAGGTCCTGTTGTTGTGGTATTTTTAGATACAAATAATCCTTACTAAAATGATCAAGTGTGTTGTTGGAGTGAAGTGTATTGCCCTGGGAAGGATTGTCTTTTTGCCCTTTGTATTAAAAAGTAATGTTTCCCCCCAAAAAAATAATATTTTTTCCAGGAGACAGGTGAAATATCATCTGGGCCCTGTGATTTTTTTTAGTGTTCAGTCTCTAAAACAAATTGTAAACCTTGTGCCTACATTTAATTACTGGATTGGAGAGCGGGGGTCGTTAAGTATGTATCCCTTACGGTTATGCATTTTGAGAGCATTGAGTGAGATCAGCAGGTGGATGGATTTTAGAAGACTGTGGCTGGTTGATCAATAGCAAATGTGAGTAGAATGAATGGCCAGTGGAAAGTGTTGGAATTGTCTTGCAGCTGAAAGTGAGATGTGAGTCTTGCAGATGGTTTAAGGGAGATGAGCTTTTGGTGGTCATATTAGTACTCCAGTAGAATATGATAAGCTCATTTACAAATTAATAAATTGTGATGTCCTGTATGCTCCTCCCCACTGAAGATGATTCCTTGGTGTTTTGCCCCAAAACATAGTGTTTTTAAACCCTGCTACAAAGCGCACACACTTATAGTATGTTAAAAAGAAATCTGGGCAAAACTGAATAATTCAAACAATAATAGTATTTTTTGTTGTATAATTCTGTTAAAAATGTAAATGTATCTTTAAGAAGGTATTTTCAGAGTCATAGTTTAAGGGTTAGTAATTATGAGTGCATCAACATTCTCACCAATTGTAGCATCACCAAAGGAAGAGGGGGACTGTGTCAATCCTCTGTAGGGGAAAAACACCTGGCGACTCAATCCAAGATGTCTGTGGGTCTCAGATAAGTCCCGGAGTCCAGGTGTTTTCCCATCCCAAATATACCCCCTAAACCATAACACATGCAAGTGCATACATGGTCGCTGTCAAAGGTCAGTGATCACAGTACAAACCTATGATATCTGCTTCTGCGCAATACAACACAGCCAAGTATGGACGCCTCGTGCACTGGCAACTGGACAGAATGGTTTTCAGCCTTCATGAAGTATGAAAACATACTGTGAAAAAAAAACAAATAAAACCGGTTAGAACAAGAATGAAGGTGGAACTGCAATGGAACAAACAAGTTATGCTGACCTAAAGTTAACTCCAGAGGCTTGAGGGTAACTCCAGGGCTCAAGTGCAACTTTATAGATCAGATTGTATGTGAACAGTAATCTTACTATATAATCCATACATACAGTCCATATATGTCACATACTACTGTATGTATCACAATTGGCCCTCACATTTTGAACTCCTTCTAGCATGTATTTTTAAATTGTTACCTCCCTTCTTAAGCATTGTTTGAATTCCCTAGGTTCCTGCTTCTCCATGTTATCAAGGATACCCTAGTTGTTATTTTTGTTTTCTTAGTTTGTTTGGTACACCCAACCAATACAAATATGCATGCTCAAAGTGACCGACAGCCATGTAGTATGCTAGAAAGAAGGCAGGAGAAAGAGTTGTAAAAGTATTATTTGCAAGGTAGTGCAAGATAATCTGCAAAATACAACACTTTTTGCCATTTACAATCAAGGTAAGCTGAAGTGAAAAGAGACATCTACAAACATCATGCTTTCACCTCATGCAGATTTTAAAACTTTATTGAACAGACATAGTATAGTCATTGGACACATCTCTACTAGCTCTCCAAGTCTTAAGATGTAATGGAATAGTTCAGGGTTCTTAGCTTTCAATAGACAAAGCCATTGTTAAGTTTTCTTGTGAGATATGGCATATTCATGATTCATGGTTGCTATGGAAGTAGATGAACACAATACAGTTTGTAAACTCTGTGCTTTCCGTACTATTTAAATTAACCAAGTTCTATATTTAAATTAGGAACTGGGCTTGCTACCTATGAAAGTGGCATAATGGTGAGCAAAGCAGTGGAAATAACCATTGATGGTAAACTCCTGAAGCCTGCTGGTGAGTAGAATTGTTGTCATTTAAAGTTGCCATCTCACATGCTTACAATGTTAGAATTTCCATTAAAATCGACATAAAGGTATATTTTAAAGTCATGAACTTAGTAATCTGCTTAAATAACATTTTAAATCATGACCTTTATTTATAAATTTATAATCTTAATGGGTCTTTTTCAAGGTCCAATTCTCACTTCAGTATGAGTTTCAATTATTTTTTTATGATCTAATTAATTGAGATGCACCTCTGAGTTGTTAATGGCGATAACAAGTAAAAAAAAATCAAGGATAAAAAGTACACTCATTTGGTATTTTTGTCTTTATCAGGAACAGGTGTGTCAATGGTCTTTTGTTTGGCTAGTTTATGAAGTTGTGAAGAATTAAAACCTGTCTCATTTTACTCATGTTGTGAGACAAAAGCTAGTACATTATCTATATACATTAATATAATCACAGTTTCCTAGGAATTTTTCACTAGGGCCACCATCACTAGACTCTTTAACACTGCTTAATTTATTTGTTTAAACAATGATTAGGACAAGCTGAACAGATGTGTTTTTACCTATCTTAATGTAGTTGTTGGCTGGTAAAATTTGCAGTCGCTAAATAAAACTTTTATGGCTTTCCTGGCATATGGTTAAGGCCTTCACAAATATACATAGTTACAGGAATTTCACTTTTTTTGTTTTGTTTTTGTTTCAGTTGTTGGAGTAAAAGTAGACTTCCTAAGCTGGATGCATAATTTCACCAATGCGACAACTGCCAAAGAATCCGTAAGTATACATTTCATTCAGAAAATATATGAATCTTGAATGTATGGTGGTAAAATATGCACAATTTTCTATGAGCCAAACTTACCAGATGAAAGAAATTATGCCAAATAAAAACAGAAATTGGGGATCATAGTTAAAGTAATGCAAAGTTCAAATTTTGCACTGCCTATAAAGTTGAGAGATTTGTAATGCTTCCTACTTTCTATATATTTATGCAAATGTATGCAGCTTTGGACTGGGTAAATCAACATGACCAATCAGAATAGTTTCCATTGCATTGGCCTTTTCTTCTACTTATTATGTGGTGTCATATACTACACACTTATTGCTGCAATATTAGCCGGTATTATTATTATCACTGCAGTATTAGCTGGACTATTGGTTAACATGATAAACTTGTATTAATGAGCACTCCAAAACTTTGTGGGTTTTGGTTTATACCAACTCTCCTTGCAAGATACCCTCCACCACCAACAAGCATAGGAGTATTGGTAACTAAAGCTGCTTACCAGGGCCCCTATACAGTCAACTTTTCCCCTGCACTTTCTCCAAGGAGAGATTTTTTTATCTTGTCTACAAAACAACTTTTCAGCACTCAACTACAAAAAGTTCAAAAAGGTGAGTAAAAAGTAACATGAAAGTTACTTTGAGTATCTGTATACAAAAGAATAAAGAGGTGTGTGCTCAGACCAGGTGTCACCTGACTTATATACTGGCTATTAATTGTCTATTGACTAATTGAAATGGCACAACAAATGCATATTGCATAAGCTTGCCAGAATGTGCAGGGTCTAAACTAACTCTACTAAACTAACTAATAATGATATGCCCTGCAGGAGTTTGCCCATGCAAAATTCTTTGCATCTCAACAGACTGCTGTGTGTAGGACTACTATGCCCCCAAGAAATGGAGGGCAGTGCTAACAGCACCCCAAGCACTGCCACCATTCAGGAATGTAGTGACTGAATCCTGGGGAGGGAGGGGCACAGAACCACAGACAGCCCACTCCGAGACTTGGCAACTGCAAGAGATGGAGCATCAACATTGCCCCCCCCCCCCCAGGAAAGATCCCGACCTTGTAGCAAGTGGCAACCAGCTGCAAGAGCATGCAAAATGCGTGACCTTGGAGCAACATCACCAAATAATGATGGGGAGGTACAGGCAGCCTCTGAAGCATTGACAGTGCTGGAGAGGCCCCCTACACCCCCTCCTATATATATATATATATATATATATATATATATATATATATATATATATATATATATATATATATATATATATATATACATATATATATATACATGCATATATATACATACATACATATATATATATATATATATATATATATATATATATATATATATATATATATATATATATATATATATATGTGTGTGTGTGTATATGTATATATATATGTGTGTATATGTATACACACACACACACACACACACACGGAGTGCAGAATTACTAGGCAAGTTGTATTTTTGAGGAGTAATTTTATTAATGAACAACAACCATGTTCTCAATGAACCCAAAAAACTCATTAATATCAAAGCTGAATATTTTTGAAAGTAGTTTTTAGTTTGTTTTTAGTTTTAGCTAATTTAGGGGGATATCTGTGTGTGCAGGTGACTATTACTGTGGATAATTATTAGGCAACTTAACAAAAAACAAATATATACCCATTTTAATTATTTATTTTTACCAGTGAAACCAATATAACATCTCAACATTCACAAATATACATTTCTGACATTCAAAAACAAAACAAAAACAAATCAGTGACCAATATAGCCACCTTTCTTTGCAAGGACACTCAAACGCCTGCCATCCATGGATTCTGTCAGTGTTTTGATCTGTTCACCATCAACATTGCGTGCAGCAGCAACCACAGCCTCCCAGACACTGTTCAGAGTGGTGTACTGTTTTCCCTCCTTGTAAATCTCACATTTTATGATGGACCACAGGTTCTCAATGGGGTTCAGATCAGGTGAACAAGGAGGCCATGTCATTAGTTTTTCTTCTTTTATACCCTTTCTTGCTAGCCACACTGTGGAGTACTTGGACGCGTGTGATGGAGCATTGTCCTGCACGAAAATCATGTTTTTCTTGAAGGATGCAGACTTTTTCCTGTACCACTGCTTGAAGAAGGTGTCTTCCAGAAACTGGCAGTAGGACTGGGAGTTGATCTCGACTCCATCCTCAACCCGAAAAGGCCCCACAAGCTCATCTTTGATGATACCAGCCCAAACCAGTACTCCACCTCCACCTTGCTGGCGTCTGAGTCAGACTGGAGCTCTCTGCCCTTTACCAATCCAGCCATGGGCCCATCCATCTGGCCCATCAAGACTCACTCTCATTTCAACAGTCCAAAAAACCTAAGAAAAATCTTGAGATATTTCTTGGCCCAGTCTTGACGTTTCAGCTTGTGTGTCTTGTTCAGTGGTGGTCGTCTTTCAGCCTTTCTTACCTTGGCCATGTCTCTGAGTATTGCACACCTTGTGCTTTTGGGCACTCCAGTGATGTTGCAGCTCTGAAATATGGCCAAACTGGTGGCAAGTGGCATCTTGGCAGCTGCACGCTTGACTTTTCTCAGTTCATGGGCAGTTATTTTGCGCCTTGGTTTTTCCACACGCTTCTTGCAACCCTGTTGACTATTTTGAATGAAACACTTGATTGTTCGATGATCACGCTTCAGAAGCTTTGCAATTTTAAGAGTGCTGCATCCCTTTTCAAGATATCTCACTATTTTTGACTTTTCTGAGCCTGTCAAGTCCTTCTTTTGACCCATTTTGCCAAAGGAAAAGGAAAGTTGCCTAATAATTATGCACACCTGATATAGGGTGTTGATATCATTAGACCACACCCCTTCTCATTACAGAGATGCACATCACCTAAAATGCTTAATTGGTAGTAGGCTTTCGAGCCTATACAGCTTGGAGTAAGACAACATGCATAAAGAGGATGATGTGATCAAAATACTCATTTGCCTAATAATTCTGCACTCCCTGTATATTACACATCACCACCAAGAGAAGGAAGAGATTTTGAGCTATTTTCAATATGTTCATGCTTAATGGTGGCTTAAAATGTATTATATCGATAAGATATGGAATTATATTTCCAATTCGAAAAGAGAAAATTATGGGCCCTGGTCTATCTTTGCATGTTACAAGTTACTGTGCCTGGGGGTAGTGCAGGTAAAGTTTTGGCAGGGAAAGCTCCTTTTTTCTTTCCTTGGAGCTAAACATACTTAGCAGTTTTAGTACTGCAGACAAGCTTTTCAGATGGTTGCACCCAAAAAATGAGAGGTTCTAGATGTTATTGAAATGGTTTGCATAAATTAACTATGAATCCAGAATCCATTGAGATGTGGTAACTGGAAATGATTTATGCAGAGATTACAGCACCATTACTGTATAATAGAGATGCAACCCCTGCATGTGCTACAAGTATCTCATGATCGCATTAGAAATATATATAAGTACTACAAAGTACTACGAAAATAACAAAGTTAGTCACTACCATAAAAAAGAACTTCTATTATTTTCTGGATTTGAAAAAAAAAAGCTTCAGCATAATTTCCTGTATCTTAGGAAGTAATCCTATAACTAAAAAGTATTTGAAGGGTTCCTCTCACTAGGATTAGTGAACTTGCTTATTTGACATTATGATTAAAGTTTATATTGGGGGAGGTGTGGGAGCAGAAAACTCCTTCATGGATTTCTGTCAGGAAGCTGTGTGGATATGTGTCAAATGTGTTAGACTTTCATGTAGTCAGTCATTCCCTAGTTCATGTGTTACATACTAGTTTCAGGGCATTGACTCACTGAGCAGGTTTAGCTTCACTGCTCTCAAGCTAGAATATTGAAGATGAGTCAGAGGATGGCTGTTTCAATGAAGGTCTAATCATGCAGCTGGTATTTGTTGAGACAAGCTTCCTTTAAGTCCAGGAAATAATACATAAAAGCCTTTCAAAGCATTGTGAACATTGTGTATCTTGGGCTAGCAAAGTTTTTGAAAGAAAAGTGCTAAAAGTGGTACATAGAGTGGGCATCAGTAAGCTACTACGTGTGTGTGTGTGTGTGTGTGTGTGTGTGTGTGTGTGTGTGTGTGTGTGTGTGTGTGTGTGTGTGTGTGTGTGTGTGTGTGTGTGTGTGTGTGTGTGTGTGTGTGTGTGTGTGTGCATGTGTGTGTGTGTGTATATATATATATAATATATATTGTACATACACACACAGTTTATAGACACACACACACACACACACACACACACTATATACAGTAGCACTGGAATCTTTCATGGTGCTGTGCAAGTGGGAGTATAAACCATGCACATAGGCACCAAGGCACATGGTTAATAGACAAATAAAATATATAAAGAGAGCATTGCACTACTCTGCATGTTACCATTTTAGTGAGAGTCCTTTAATCATACGATTCAAAGCAAATTTTGGACAATTGGAAAATCTATGTAACTAGGGACACATAGCATCCAATGAACGTTGTTGGAAAAAATGTTACATAAAGCTTTCACTCCCGATTAATATAAAAGTATGCAGACATGCTAGACCATGCGACCACACAAATAATGTGCTATATGGGTCTTGAGATGAACTGTGCAATTAACTGCTGCTGGATTGGGAAATTTGCCTTTTTGCTAGCTGTTTCTTTTTATAATGAGCACATTCCATTACTGCCTTTTTTTTCTTTCTTATCTTTTTTTTTTTTTTAATAAATCACAGACTTTAATGTTGTGTGTGCATCATGTGTGTTTTACAGTTTTTCAAACTACTAAACACACGTGAATAAATAATCAATAAATAACCAAACTGATATTTGATTTTATGTTGACAGAAATTAAGTAGGAAATGTCAGATGTTTTTGATATGCAGAAACTTCTGTTTACAAAGTTATTTTGTCCTTGTCTGTATAACAATGTGCTGTTGTCTGGAGTTCAGCATGAGTGCTTGATTACATCCCTCTGAGCTTGTCTTAATGAATACATTTTTCCATTTCCTCTCTGCAGTGCAACATCGATGAAGTCTGTAACTGTAAACTGGACAGCTCGGTAAGAGTTCCTAAACTTGAGTAAATTAGGATTCTGCAGCTACAGCTGTGCTTTTCCCAGCTGAGCAGGCTGTGATCACTGATAATTTTGCAGGAAATATGATATATGCAGTTGAAAACAAAAAAATGAGAGAGTAAGAGTTGCAGAGTTTGCAAAGAAATGGCACTATGAAATTATTTTAGCATTTTCATATATGATTATAAACGTTATTAATCTAAAAGATTAATTTATAGTAGTTGGCTGGTTTCCCTTTGCAGACTGGATACGAAAACGCATGCGAATTTCCTATTAAATACATTGTATGTGAATTGCATAGCGGTATGCGAATTCTGCGGGGTCTACCGTGCAGATTTTTTCTGCACAGAAAAAACGCTCAGAAATCCTGACAAGTGGAAACAAGCCCATCCACTTGTATCGTCTATGCGAATCTGCATGCTGGAAACGTATGCAGATTCGCTCTAGTGGAAATGGGCACTTAGAGATGGGGACAAACTAGGATCAGACAAAGTCCTTATGCTTCGTACACACTTGCAATAACTATCGTTTGCAAAGAACGATAGTTACCAGACGAACGATATTGGAAAGATTGGTATGCAACGATGGGATGCAGCGATCATCATACACATTTTAACGATAGTTCTCGCAGAAAAGAACGATCAGAAGGAAACGTTGCGTACATATTTATATAAAATAAATAAAAAAAAAAACACTGACATGGAGTTACAATAGATACAAATATATGATTGTTAACTTGAAAACAAAGTTTAATTCAAATGAGCAATATAACAATCTTTACGGCCGCGCTACAAAGGAAGTACTGAAGCTGGTCAGAATTCAACGCAGGCGCATTGGCCCTTGTAACGATCGTTCTCGGCCAATGTCTGTACACACTATAGTTTTGTAACGATTGTCGGTAGATATGATCCGTCAGGTTGGATATTTCCATCTTCCCGATGTCGTTCTATTGTAATTCGTGTTAATGATCGTTGGGTAAAGTTCTTTCCCTGATTGTCGGCGGAACGATTGTTAATGAGCTGTTTCAAACTACCATAGTCGCCAGTGTGTACGCAGCATTAGTCACATTCACATCATATTGGATGCTGGGTTAACCATATCCAATCTTTTTTTTTTTTAAATAAAACCGTGCCACCATAAGTATACTAATTATAACATACGCAATAACTACTGGCGTGTATAATTAAAATTAAACATATAAAATCTATGAACTATGTCACTTTTTTGTCACCTTAATAAAATGTATAACAATGTATCCTCCAGTGAAATTGTAAACAATATTTGTCACATCGTTGCTAATTGTTGAGCCCATTTGATAGAACATGGGTTCTAGTACTTAATTCTAAGAAGGTAGAAGAGGAATCATGAAGTATTTTTAAGTAGAATCCTGAAGCATACCTTTTTCAAAATACAGTTTTGCCTTTTTAACACAGAAGTTATTTAGTTTAATAACTAAAGTTTAATATTTAATATATAAATATTATATTTAGCATTTTTTTTGTTTTGTATGGCATGTTGGGGTTCTTTTAGGTCCTCTGAAAATTTCTATTTTTATTCCTCCATGATTTCACTAGCCACTCCTGTTACATTTTTTTTTTTTTAATTATTAACAGTTTCCATAATGTATTTGAGAAATATGAAATAGAAAGCATCTCATCAATACTTAGTGTGTCGAGAAATATAATCTGTTGTTTCGTATAATGACATTCTCTAAAAGTAGAACATATGCAGACAAAACCGGAAATGTGAAAAGGCCTGTACAGCCTGACCTTTTTACACTAACTTGTTATTTTACAGCAACTGGACTGTGTAATCCTTGATGATGGTGGCTTTCTCTTGATGTCAAATCAGAAGAATTACAATTCACAGGTATGTGCATACATTTTATAGCTTCTCTCGGGAATAGAGCGCCCCGTGCTAAAGACCCCTCTCTTGGTAATGCCTGCTTTAAAATATAACTATGTAAGCCTACATAAGACCCCTTTAGTTCCATCAGATTAGTCTTGAGCATAACTATTACTGAAATATTTATTGAAAAGATATTTTAATGTTCTTTTTGGTATTACCAAGCCCAGAAACACCTTACATATGGAAGTGTTATTTTACACATAAAATTATGAGAAATGGATTACAGATGCTGTTTTATTGGCACACAAAGAAAGAGATAATATGTAGGTGAATATTTTAGTTTAAACTCAATGACTTGCAAATGTTTATCTACGTGCAGTAACAGTATGATCTTACAAGGGTTATTTTTAAGAATTTAGCTGTTGAATGTGGTTCCAGAAAGCACAGTAATGTTTAAGATATTAAATAAAACCCAAGGTTGACCTTTTTTGTCTTTAAACAGACATGGCTCATGAAGACTCTACATGGTCTGCTTAAATAACATCATTATTTGGTAGCTCCACAAGATGGCTTATAGATTTTACAAGTCTGCATTTGTTGCCAAACCAGATTTTTACTATTAAAGCCTGGTGCAAAACGATTTTGGCTTGGTTCATGCCACCCCTCTCTCCAGCAGATGAACCACATCCCTCAAAAAAAAATAACCTTAAATGGTCCTTCCGCCCTGTCTTTGTCAACCTGCCTCTCTTGACACTGGGTCCCACTCCACCCATTATAGTCCAGTATTGCAGGGATAATTAATAACAGGGTGTTGATTTTTATTTTTCTCTTCTTTTTTTTAGCAGTGCTGTACATGCATCAGTGATAGATTTGTAGATCTAGAGCCTGATTCAGAAAAGGGTGCTAAGTGTTAGTACGCCAGTGAAAAGCCACATTGCATGTGCTAACATGCTTTGCACATGCTAAGTAGTTAGCACATGCAAACTACTTAGCACCGTAGTTAGCACATGTAAACTACTTAGCACCGTAGTTAGCACATGTAAACTACTTAGCACCCTAGTTTTAAAAAAAAAATCAGTGTTTATTCAACAAAGAAAAGGAACATATGACAGAATATGCAGTGTAGCAGTGCGTCTCCTAACTTTTCCAACAGTAGCTTCAGCATCAATTATCACTGTGGAAGATGAGAGGTATTGTTAACAATAATATAATGATCGTCACATAATATATAGAGCTCAGATTGAATTTAAATTTCCAAATATTCTATCTTTTACAAGATCATAATTAGCAAGACCAGGGGTATCTAACCATGGAGCTCAGCACCCTAGTTAGCACCATGCTAAGTAGTAGTTTGCATGTCCTAACTACGGTGCTAAGTAGTTTGCATGCGCTAACTACGGTGATGAGTTTGCATGTGCTAACTACGGTGCCAAGTAGTTTGTATATGCTAAGTACTTAGCACCCTAGTTAGCACGCCCAAAGCCTTTAGGCATGCTAACTGGGTTAGCACCATTTACTGAATCGAGCCCCTAGTCTTTCTGCTTAGCTATATAAAAAATCCACTAAATTGAATCATCTGAGAGTCACACTTGCTTCATACAGAACACTGCTAAATCCCTAACTGGTTTTGTGGTCATAATTGTTTTACATAGCAATAGGGAAAATGGATGAGTCCCATGTAAAGTATTATGATACTTATAATAATAATAATAACATAAGAAAAAGAGAAGCAGCAATACTCTAACTGGAAGTTAATACACCAGCTCAGTTGATTGTTAATCTCCAGAGAACGTGATTAGTTCCAGAGAAAGGCAAAGACTCATACTGGCATAAGACTTTTAATTTACATTACATGGCTTAAGCAGCAATACCTTTTTATGACTACCGTGAGACGGGAACATTTTCACATTTCTGACGTGAGTAAGGCAGTAGGAATATCTAATTTAATACATATTAAGAGCATGCAGCGTATGATAACTTAGAATGTACATCTGTTATTTCATTGTTACCCCATGTTATGTAAACAGGAACGTTTTGATATGTTTATTTTTTGTCATTTCTAGATTGGCAAATTCTTTGGAGAAATTGACCCAAGTCTGATGAAGAAGCTAGTTAATATTTCTGTGTTCGCATTTAATAAGTCTTATGATTACCAGTCTGTATGTGAACCTGGTGAAGAGCCAGCAAAAACCGCTGCCCCTCGCTCTGTATTTGTGGTAAGTAATATCTGTGGATAGCTATTAATCATGAGCTTATGTTATTGCTGTGTAATGCATGTGACATTTCTTTTATAGCCTACGATAGCTGATATCTTGAATCTTGGATGGTGGGCTTCTGCTGCTGCTTGGTAAGTTGCAGTTTCCAATATTGTATTAAAAGGCAAAGTGGTTTCAGTCTCCTGCAGGTGGATTTCAGTGTACTGTGTGTATAGCAACGGATTATATCATGGAAAGGTTTATAGAGGTGTTTGCATTAAGGTACATTACCCTTTGACCCTTTTCATGCCCTCTGTGCTGCTGTATTGGGCCCCAATATTTAGTTAAAAGCAATAGAGATGACCTGATTGTTGGATTTTGTCTGGCTGGAATTCCCACAGAAAAACAAAACAGTATTTCTGTGTGATTTGGGAATTTCACAAGTTATGTTGCAAACTATGAGGATATGACTTACAGTATATGGATAATACTATGTGAATACTGTTTTTATAGATCACCACATAGGCTCCGGGGGGAGGGGGGCATAATACTCTGTAGTTGGCAGTAAGGCCTGCAGGACCCAGCATACAATCTGGAAGCAGCTTACTGAATGTATTAAATAAAACTGGTGCATCAAGGCTACCACTAAGAAGGCAACTGGAGGAAGGGGCTATTGCAATATTTCTTATCATTGCAGTCCTTATAGGGGTCACATTATTCATCACTAAGAGGTCCGTAGTCCCCTTTAGTGATACATATTAATACTGTGTGGGTCACCCTTTACCATCAGGAAACAACTAACTAAAAATAATAATCATCATATAATTATCACTAGAGACTCATACTAGGGATGATCAATGAAGGGTATGTAAATACTTACACAATGCAATGTCCATTGTGAACCTAGCCATAACGTAAGCCTGTGATGAGGCAAGAATGAAAAAATATGCATACCTGGGGCTTCCTCCAGCCTCCTCCAGGCTTCTCTCTCTCTCGCTGTCCTCCACCTTCTGGTTCTTCTGCAATTTGCTTCCGAAAGCCCTTTGGTCCAGGGCCAACTGCACATGTGCGGCCAGACTGTGTCTGTGCCAACTGGTCCAGACTAAAGGATTTTTCAGTGCCAGTTGCAGACAAACCAGGCAGTGGAGGAGGACGGTGTGGAAGCGATGAGCCTGGAGGGGGCTAGAGGAAACCCCAGGTGTGTATTTATATTTTATTTTTTTTTACCATCTCAGGTAAACTTTAAGCTTAAAGGTTTTTTTTTACAGTGAATCTGTAATTTGTACAGTAGACCATATACCAGTAATCCCCCAATTCTTTTTAAGAATCCGCCATGGTCCAAAGGCCTTACCCCCTCCCTTTCACTCTTGCTACAAGCACAGTAGGCGTCATTTGTAATACCCATGCACAGCACTGTGTCCATGTTGTATTTCACATGCTTTTTAGTTATATAGATAACTTGATTTACAGTAAATGTTTGTGCAGATTTATTTGAGACATTGAAGAATTTCCATGAAAATTATCTTGTTTAAAATATAATGAATATCCTCACCAATAAGTCTTGTTTCAAAATTGAAACAACATTGTTCTGTGAAGGATATATTTGGATGGAGTTGTGTTATATAGCAGTGTACAGAAGCTTTAAATGTTGAGAGTAGTCAGTGTACTCAGCACTGGCACAAATGAACTGAAAAATAATAGGCGATTCCATTATGGTGGGTGGCATAAGCAATTTGTCTGCAATATCTGTGAGAACTTGCTTTTCATCCTTCTAACTTTACTGTATGATATTTAGCACTAAATAAAGTGGAATTTAGAGTTTCCATTGTAAATGGAATCAAAGCATCATCATCATTAAGTAGTGCTTACACAGCTTTTGTCATCCTGTACATTTTTTTGCTGTTTTATGTCTACACATGTGAACATACTGCCATCTGTGTCTGCCAAACTATACTTCTGTCTTTAAAATCTGTTGTGACTTACTGTGCATTTTGAAAACCTAGTGCATGCATTATACGAATATTATATCTTTTTTTGTTTAATCACTAAAAATAAAAACTACTTTAATATAATTGTCTATGCCTATAGGTCTATATTACAGCAGCTTTTCTGGAGTCTTGCTTTCCCACAGTTTAATGAGGCAGGTATGAGTGGATTTAATTTTCTTAATTTCTTAGTATTTATTTGTAGGACTTGTTTATGCATTTTTTATGAATTCCTGTTTTCCCTGTGATATTCATGAATGGCTGCAGAGCACAATTTTTCCAGTTGGTTTTAGCAGCACTTATCGTTTATCTTGTTTACTTATATATGTCCATGTACTGGAAGTATCCATTGTTTGCCCTGAGCAGAAATGACATTTCTAGGTGGACTGTAGATATAAATATGAATAGACTTTTTCCAGATGTCATTGCCAGTCTCTTAGCCAAGAGAATATTCCCAGGTGTCATTGCAAATCCCTTAGCCAAGAAAATGTTCATGTGGGGGCTAACGTATGGTGAATTTTGGAAGACTGAAATGTAGGAATACCATAAATCATTACAGCAAAATGGGAAGTGGTAGTGTGGAGGCCAGTGTTAACCACTTGATGACCCAGCCTTTACCCCCCCTTAAGGATCAGCGCTGTTTTTTGTGATCTGGGCTGGGTGGGCTCTGCAGCCCCCAGCACAGATCATGTTACAAGCAGAGCGATCAGATCGCCCCCCTTTTTTCCCCCTATGGGGATGATGTGCAGGGGGGGTCTGATCGCTCCTGCCTGCCTTAGGTTTGCGGGGGGGGGCACCTCAAAGCCCCCCTCCGCAGCGAAATTCCCCCCCCTCCCTCTCCTACCTGTACCCCCCGGGGATCGGGGCTGCACAGGATGCTATCCGTCCTGTGCAGCCTGTGACAGGATGTCCTCTGTCACATGGCAGCGATCCCCGCCCGCTGATTGGCCGGGGATCGCCGATCTGCCTTACGGCGCTGCTGCGCAGCAGCGCCGTTCAATGTAGACAAAGGAGACAAATGTCTCCTGCGTTTACATTTAGTCTGCGAGCCGCGATCAGCGGCTCGCAGGCTATTCACGGAGACGCGCTCCGTGATCTAACAGGAAACGGCCGCTCCTGATTAATTAGGTAGGCACCTGGCGACGCAGATCTGCGTCGCTGGTCCTCCAGCTACCACTTTGCCGCCGCACGGTATGAGTGTGCGGTCGGCAAGTGGTTAAAGGAAAACTGTAATGAGAGGGATATGGAGGCTGCCATATTTATTTGTTTTTAAGCAATACCAGGTGCCTGGCTGCCCTGCTGATCCTCTGCCTCTAATACCTTTAGCCATAGACCCTGAACAAGCATGCAGCAAATCAGGTGTTTCTGACATGGTCAGATCTGACATGGTTAGCTGCATGCTTGTTTCAGGTGTTATTCAGCCACTACTGCAGCCAAATAGATCAACAGGGATGCCAGGCAACTGGTATTACTTAAGAATAAATAAATATGACAGCCTCTATATCCCTCTCTCTTCAGTTGTCCTTTAACATAAACAGGACCTCTTCACCAGAATGGTCCCAATCTGCAATTTCATTAAGGCACCCCTTTGGCTTTGGCTAAATAGAAGCCTAAGGTCTCACTGCTTCCCAAAAAACTGGGTGTTTGAGTAGTTTGAGAATTTTGATAGCACTTTCCCTTAACCACTTGGCATCCTCTGCCATGCTTATCTACGCCCCTTTAAAATGCACTTGAGTCACGGGGCATAGATAAGCATCCCCGGTTTATTTTGCCGCTGTGAGCGATCGCGTTGGGCACCCGCTGATCCGTGATTGGCTGATGTGAACATGTGTTCTCATCAGCCAATCAAAGTGCTTGCAAGTTTGAATAAGCACTTCCAAAACCAATGGCAGCGCTCATTCATTCAGAACGTTTATAAACATTGTATCAGTCACTATGCTGTTACAGTTACTGAGGTTCACTCGTGAGAGGATCTCAGATAACTAACACAGCATAAGTGACTGATCAGCATCAGTGAGTTTTTTTTCTTCAAATAAATTATACCCCCCCTTTAAGCCCATTAACTCTTGTCTCCCTGAAATGTGAAAATTGCTGTGGTTTTTAGGTGAAAAACGCTGTGGGGTTGAGAAGTGGTTAAGTCACCTATTGAAAGCAATATTTATTTGAGCTACTTCAATGGCACTGCCGTACATGACAGTACGTTCTGTAAGGCTGTATCAGCTTACAGATGTTTTTGACGTCCAATATAGCAATTTTGCATTGCTCCTTTTAATGTAATCAGATCTGCACACCTGGAACAGCAATTGAAATAGCTTTAACTGCACAAAAGTACATTTTGAGCTTTTCCAGCAAGTATAATTACTGCAGGTTTTTGCTCATGTATAACAAGATTAGTTATACATAAGGAACAGAAAGCAAAAAAAAAACCTACAAAATGAAGGACCATATTTTCTGTGTTTTCTTGAAATGGGCTGTCAGAGATTGTATTAATAGTACTCTTTGTTAAGAATGAGCAAATTCTGCTCTCCCTTCCATTCAGAATGCATGGCAGCCTGTGGAGTAGTGTTGACGTGTTCTTCCAATCAGACCCTAAATCGTCACACATGCACACTGTGGCAGCGGATGTTCATAGCCAGAAGGAGGAAGTATTGGTGAGCTGTAATGCAACATGGTGTGTAGCGGGCTGAGGTGGCGACAAGAGTGAGTAAACACCGCTGCCATGGTGCGCATGTATAAAGGTCCAGGCTCTGAATGGAAGAATTTGTAACCAAGTTCCAAATTTGAACAACTCAAACACGTCAACATGACTCCATAGGCTGGATCATAAAGAAGATGAAATCCGCACACTCACTGGTTGTAGAGTCCAAAGGGTTTTTTCACAGATACAGCAAAACGGCTGACGTGTTTCAGATCGGTAATCTTACTCATAGCCTTACATAACTGACATCTTTGACATATATACTCCAAGAGCCGCCTCTCATGGCGTGTACACATGGAGAGAGCAGCAAACAATTAAAATTTAAAGGTACAGAGCTCTCATGCTACTGACCTACCAGATCATAATAAACGTATGTGTCATCTTTATTACAAATATGGACATATATAAAGCTACCAAAGTACAAAAAATATAAACATACAAAAACAGTAATAAAAAGATATCAGAATATAAAATGAATATCCCACCTAGCATTAAGGCCCCTTGGTTCCCTAGTGCCTAACTGTAACATCCAGAATGCCTCTCTCATCCACAACTTTTTATACACATCACCCCGTCTCACAGGGGCAATAACCCTCTCAATACCCTGAAACCTAAAGCCTTGCATGTTTCCGCCATGCTTCTCCCTGCAATGTCTCGCTACATTGCTAATACTATCTGTCCTCCATGAAGCACCATTATAATGTGTAGAAATTCTCTGTCTCAAACAGCAAGTGGTACAACCCACATACTGTAAGTTGCAAATTGTACAGGTGACAACATAGATGACAGATTTAGTATTACAGTTAATAAACTGCCGTAAGGAGAAACTGTTGATGTGACCTACCGTGAGGAGCAATGGCAGAAACAATAATTGCAGGTAGTAAAGCCACAGCTGAAGGACCCCCACAGTGGAAAGCCGTGTGGGCCGTGCAGCTGCGGTTGATGATTGAAAGAGGCTAGGGTAAAGAGTCGTCGCCAGTGATGGACCTCTTTTGTAAGCAAACCTACAACCCGGTTCCAAAACTTTTTGTAACTTTTCATTAGCATACAGAACTGGAATGTATTTTTTTTAATAATATTAATAACCTTATTATATTGCTGACTATATGTTGTTGTAAAATCTACAGAAATAACCTTAGAATCCAGATCTATTATGTTCTCCGGGTTAGTCCTCAGAAGCGTATCCCTATCTCTAGACATGGCGATTCTTTGTGCTCTTTCCATGTCATGACTATATAGGCTGCAATGCTTTCTGAATGGAAGACGCTTTCCATGCAAAGTTTATAACTTTCCTGATGGAATTCTGGTAGATCAGAATTTGTCGATTGTGCTAATTTCTAACAGAGCACTACAGCAAAGTCCCCGTTATCTGGAACTCAGGCAATCGGAAGTCTCAAATAACAGGCATGACTGAGGGATAACGGAGACTTTGTTTTGAGGGGTTTTGCAGGGGGTGTTCCTCTTGCTCCTAGTGGCTTCCGTCATCCATGCACACAAGTCGGTGTGACACATGACCTGATGTGGGTCAGGAGACGCGTCCGCTTCCGACGCTGCTTTATGTTTCTTATAAATAACGAATCTTGTTAAATAATAGCAAAAAAGAGTACAGTAGTTATACTGGCTGAAGAAATTCTAAAAGTACATTTCTGCAGTTAAAATCATTTCAATTGCTGTTCCACGTGTGCAGATCTGATTACAATAAGAAGTGCAATGCAATATGGCAATAGGATATCAAATGGCTGTAAGCTTAGGACATACTGTAACGTACTGCAGTGTAATTGAAGTAGCTCGAATAAATATCACTTGCTTTCAATAGGTGACTTAAGGGCAATTATGTCAGTTCTATAAAAATAAAGCCAAGGGGCTATAATAATTTGAACATCAGCAAAGCAAAACATGTTTGGAAATGTTTGTAACTCGCAGGCCAGAAAACCTGTGTTTTAATATGAATTTGTATACAAACAAAAATACATATGAATGAATGATTTTAAAATATCTACCAAATGCTTCCAAACGTACATGCCAATATTTGAAATGTACCTGTGGTGCACCCCCTCGCTGCTGCTCTCCGAAGCTGTTCCACACCTTAAGACAGATTATTGCATCTTTAACCTCTTGAGGACTGCAGGGCTAAACCCCCCCCCCCCTAGTGACCAGGCCATTTTTAGTAAAATTGGCACTGCAGCTTTAAGGCCAAGCTGCAGGGCCGCACAACACAGCACACAAGTGATTCCCACCTCCCTTTTCTCCCCACCAACAGAGCTCTCTGTTGGTGGGGTCTGATCACTCCCCCATGTTTATTTTTTTTGTATAAATATTTTTGTCAGAGTTTTTTAATAAAAAACACTGTTTCTTAAAATTCCTTAACTCCCTCCCTCCCCACAGCCAGCCAATTACGGCGATTGGCTGTCATAGGCTTTTGCCTATGAGAGCCGATCGCTTTCTTGTCCCCCAGGGGGACAGCCGCGTCACCAGTACAGCACTGCTGCCTATCGCAGCGCTGTACATGTAAATAGACGGCGATCACGCTGTCTAACAGTCTCCCAAGCTGCAATAGAAGCAGGAGATGCGCGCGCAGCCTGCCCCTCAAGCAGGAGATGTGCGCGCTGTCTGCGCGCGATCTCCTGCAAAATAGAGACCCAGGACTTTACGCCCATCGGCGTGCTGCGGCGACGCGGTCGGCAAGAGGTTAAATTCCTCCCTGTACAGACAGGACTCAAAATAGAGTAATCCTCACTACTTCTCTGGTATCCAGCAACTGCAATCTGGTACAACATGTGGATCAATTAGGATGGCTGAAATGTAAGCTGGACTTGATTCTACCCTGAAATCTACAAACCAGACAGAACAATGTTGTCTTCCTTAAACAGAAGGTGTTTGCAAGTATTCCGTTTCACCAGAACAAGATAATGCATAATTTATCACTTTAGGTCACTAGTACTTAACTGTCTTGTCGGATCATGCTAAAGTGGTGATTTGCCTTTGGGCAACTTTGCACAATTAAGTTGTGCTTTACATCAATGACAATGCATGTGCAGTGACAGTGATAAAATGCGTTTACTGTCTGCATTGTTTGTTATGATTTATTACAGGCACACCGTGCAAGCACATTACATACATTAGACCCTGATACCATTCATACCTTTCATTTTAAAGGACTTCTGAAGGGAGATGGATATGGAGGCTGCCATATTTATTTCCTTTTAAACAATACTCATTGCCTGGCTGCATCTGCCTCCTGGCTGTCCTGCTCATCCTCTGCTTCTAATACTTTTAGCTATAAACCCTGAACAAAAAATGCAAGTTAGATGTTTGACTGAAGTTTGACTGCACTTGCCACATGCTTGTTTCAGTGTGATTCAAGCACTATTGATGCCAGAAAGATCAGCAGGGCAGCCAGGCAACTAGTTTTGTTTAAAAAAATAAATATGGCAGCCTCCACATGACTCTCAAATCAGATTCAGATGTCCCTTAATGAAATAAAAGAACACAATATTTGGTATTTCTGTGCTTAGTTAATAATATTTCAGCATGTTTCAAAATGTAAAAAGCATAATGGGGGCTAAGTGATTAGCTCTCGCCTTGCTGGGCACTATGTGCATAAAGTATGTATATTATTCCTGTGCTTCCTTGTGTTTCCTCTTGGTGCTTGGTTTCATCTCATATCCAAATAAAACAAATGGGTAAGTTAATTTGCTTCCTTAAATTGTCCCTCAAGTATAAAGTGACCTTAATTGTGAGCATGTCTGTGGGACAGCTAATGATGTGAATTATTCTGTGAATTCTGTACAGTGATTCAGCAAATGTGTTAGCGCTACATGCTGTAAATGTATAATAGTTACTTTCATACTTACTCTTGTTACTCTACTGTTGATAATTTTGTCTTGCAGCTGAGTTTGATGATGATGACTTCTCTTCTAATCAGTCAAAGTTGGGCTGTATTACTGAACAAACACAATATTTCTTTGAAAACGAAAACAGATCTTTTATGGGATACTTAGACTGTGTCAATTGTACAAGGTACATATTTATATACAGATGTAATATTTAACTTTATAAATTAAGTATTGATGTTTCAGTTAATATCTAGCTATTTGTTATTTACATACAGTTAGATCATAATTTATATTTGAGGTGCACAATAAGGAACATTCACTAACAACTGTACTGAGAGCATTCCTATACAACTGCTTCCGTATAAACTCCGCTAAGCAGTCTCTCACATTGCACTGGTAAATATAAGGCCTCTTTCAAATGGGAGGCAGAACTGCATGTCCAGGGTCTTAAATTAACTCATTGGTATGTCCTGCAGGAGTCGGCCCACACAAAATACTTTGCATCTCAACAGGGCGTTGTGTGTAGACCTCCCAGTCCCATGCCCCCAAATAGTGGGGGGCAGTGCTGACAGCATTCCAAGCACTCTCACTTCACAGTTCACAGTGGTGTAGCACCTTCACCGCGGGAGTGGGGGTGCGGAGGGGAGCTTCCCCAGTCGCTGCCACCACAAGGGAGCCACCTACACCCTCCCACTACCACAGAAAGGGAGAACTACTGAACTGCATTCAAAAGAAAAAGAGGTGTGTGCTCATATCAGGTACCACCTGCCTGACATTATGGTTTGACAAACACAGAGTTGAGAAGGAGCACTTTGTGCTTTGACATTGGGACAAGGGTTCTTTCTGAAGAGGGAGAATCATCTCCCCACACTATTTGGAACAACTTAACTTCCCTAAAAGCCATGTGGGTTTGTTATGTTTGAGGAATGAATAACCATATGCTTGCTGGCTTTAAAGGACACCTAAAGCTAAAATAAACGAATGAAATAAACAATTGTATCTATCTTACTTCTCCTAAGAATGACTTTTTAAGATAGTCTACAGTTATACTTTATTTTTAAATCTACTTTTTAAGTTTTAACTGTTTTATTATTTTTGCTCAATGGCACATTCATTGAAGTATCCCAGAGCTAAAATGTATGAACTATTGACCCTTTTTATCTCTCTCCTGCTGTCAGAAGCCATTGTCTGCTAGCAAAGTGTTTTATAGTTGTAATTTCTTATCAGTGAGGGTCACACTGTAGTCACTTCCTGTCTGAGTCAGGACTAAATCACCACTTACATACTTGATATTTAACTGTTTCAGGCAGAGAAAGAAAAAAGAAACACATCATAGTTATTTGTGTGCTAGGCACTGTACATACCCATGTCTATCTCATCATGTCACATGTCACTTCGAGGGTCCTTTAAAGTTTAATTGTAATTGTGTCCACAGCAGTCTGACAGCCAAAGTCAGTAGTAGCGTGATGAATTTTCCTATGAGAAATTTTATGGAAACAGAATTAATAGTAAAGCATGTTATGGATTTGAACAAATTATCAATTTGTAGATTTCTAATTGCTTGGTCACAGTCATGTAATCCGCTGCTTCCTGTTAGGGCCCATTTCCACTATCCATCGTGCACGGCTGCAAGACGCGCAGTGGCACTTCCTGGTCAGCGGGAACGCTGACAAATCCCAGAAGCCGTGCCATGCATGGCTATGGGATTTGCAGCCTCCTGCATGGAAACTGATGGTAAGGTCGGCCGAATTGCTAAGGTAAGCGAAGCGGCCGGCTGCGCTATTGTTTGCTATGGCAGAGTTTCCCCGCGTTATTCGCCTGCGGGGAAACTCTGCGGATTCGGCCCAGTTTCCACACTAGTTGAAATAGGCCCTGAAGGGAAAAAAAAAAGAAAGCAGGAGTGTGACATGATTAAAGGATACCCGAAGTGACATGTGACATGATGAGATATACATGTGTATGTACAGCGCCTAGCACACAAATAACTATGCTGTGTTCCTTTTTTTTTCTTTCTCTGCCTGAAAGAGTTAAATATCAGGCATGTAGGTGGCTGACTCAGTCCTCCGGAAGTGACTACAGTGTGACCCTCACTGATAAGAAATTCCAACTATGAAACACTTTCCTAGCAGAAAATAGCTTCTGAGAGCAAGGAAGAGAAAAAAAGGGGAATTTGTTATCAGTGAGGGTCACACTGTAGTCACTTCCTGTCAGCACTGAGTCAACCACTTACATACCTGATATTTAATTCTTTCAGGCAGAGGAAAAAAAAAAAAAAGGAACACAACATAGTTATTTGTGTGCTAGGCACTGTACATACACATGTCTATCTCATCATGTCACATGTCACTTTGGGTATCCTTTAAGCACAGCCTATGGAGAATTACAAATATATTCATGATGATCATTCATTCTGATACAGCAGTAATCCTCCACGACAGGAGAAGGCCTTTCAGTCTATGTATATATCAAAATAGTTGCTTACCCTTATGAGATGTTTCGTAGTATGATATCAAAAAGACTCCACTTTATAATACTGCAATGATTTGCTTAAAGGGAACCAGAGACGAACAGTACTGAAAAAGTGAAAAACCTTTTATACATACCTGGGGCCTCCTCCAGCCCCATAAGCCTGGATCGCTCCCACGCTGCCGTCCCCCGCTGCCTCTATTGCCGCTACCGGGTCCCGTCACTTCCGGCGGTCGTGGCCAATTGTACGCAAGAGCGTGGACTCCCTCCATATCCTTACGTATGCACCTGTGTAGTATAGAGGCGCATGCATAAGGATATGGAGGAGTCCCTGCTCTTGCGTACAATTGGCCGCATCCGCCGCAAGTGACGCACTGCGCTTGTGTTGACTGGCTCGACTGGCTGAAAATACAGGACCCGGTACCGATGGATAGAGGCAGAGGAGTACAGCGGCGTGGGAGCGATCCAGGCTTATGGGGCTGGAGGAAGCCCCAGGTATGTATAAAAGATTTTTTCCAACGTCTCTGGTTCTCTTTAACTGTTCATCAAGGAATATGATTTCCTTTTTTTGTTTTTCAGAATTTACCACGTTGAAAAGCTAGTAAACACCAATTTGGTATTCATCATAGCAGACAGTCATCGCACATGTGACGCTTGTGATCAACAGCCTTTAATACAAGCAGAACAACGCTGTATCCTTTATTGTATATTGAGAATTTCAGAAAAATAAGTCAGAATTTCACATGGACAAAAAGATCGCTACAATTTTATATTTTTGGATATCTTTTGCTAGGAGAACTATCAATACTAGGGAGGAGCATTCCAAAGCAGAACGCTGTTCCGAATTAATTGGAACATAACACAAATTTAAAGGACAGCGGACCATGGCAGGGAGGTTAACTCATCCTCTGTGCGCTGCACTCCATTGTGTGTTCCATCTATTCAGCAACTTTCTCCTTCCGCCTATAAAGGATCAAATACTGAGAGCTGAAACACAAAATGAAGGCAGTGCATGGAGGTGGCATCATGGATTACTTAACCCACCCTAGCCATGGTCTGTTGTGCTTGAAATTCAAGTTCTGTTCAATTCATTCGGAACAGAGTTCTGCTTTGGAATGTTCATCCTTAACCACTTCAGTACCAGCAGCCTCTACCCCCTTAAAGAGGAACTCCAGTGAAAATAATGAAATAAAAAAGTGCTTCATTTTTACAATAATTATGTATAAATAATATATCAGTGTTGCCCATTGTAAAATATTTTAAATCCCTGATTTATATTCTGACATTTATTCCATGGTGACATTTTTACTGCTGGCAAGTGATGTAGCTGCTGCTTGCTGTTTTGGCAGTTGGAAACAGCTGTAAACAGCTATTTCCCACAATGTAACAGGGTTCACAGACAGGAAACTGCCAGAAGTACCTCGGTACTCAGAGCTTCTTGTGGGAGGGGTTTCACCACAATATCAGTCATACAGCTCCTCCTGATGGTCTTTTTGTGAAAAGGAATAGATTTCTCATGTAAAAGGGGGTATCAGCTACTGATTGGAATAAAGTTCAATTCTTGGTCGGAGTTTCTCTTTAAGGACCAGAGGCTGCTGGTACACTAAAACGCTGAATCGCGACGAATCGCCGCAAAAATCTGCCTCTCCCGCCGGTCACGCTGCTCTGTCCCCGCCGCAGACTGCTCTCTCTGCCGTCTCTATGACGGCAGAGCGCTGTGCGCCGGTCAGGAGCCGCTTTCATTGGTTCCTGACCCTGTCACTCAATGTAAGCCAATGGGATTGGCTTACAGTAATGACAGGGCCAGGAGCCAATGAAAATGGCTCCTGCCCGGGTCACAAGCTCTGCCGTCATTGAGACGGCAGGGCGAGCTAATTGCGGCGGGTAGAGAGCGGCAGTAACGGGCGGTGATGCGCGGTGAATAGGACGTAGAGTTTACGTCCAGTCAGAACCGCAGCGCCACCTGCCCGACGTAGATTTCTACTGCGTCGGTACGCAAAAAGTTAATCAATACAAGGGTTTTGTTTGGCTGTGGCTTACTTATTATTATTGATTTAAAAAGCATCAATATATTCCGGACCACTGTACGAAGTAAGAAACAAACATGGGGTACATAATAATACAGACAAATGGTATACTCCAATATACAAAATACCCGTATTTCGCGCCGTATAAGATGCTCCGGAATATAAGACGCACCTAGGTTTAGAGGGCAAAAGCAAGAAAAAAAATACTAAACCTGGTGTGTCCATATTCCAGGAGTGCCTTGTACATGTTATCTCTCAAATAGTATCCTATGGTGTCCCCATGTGTCCTCATGTCTCCCCATGTGTCCTCCTGTGTCCCAATGTCTCTCCCATATGTCCTTCTGTATCCTCCATGTCCTCCCCATGTGTCCTCCTTTGTCTGCATGTCTTTCCCATGTGTCCTCCTGTCTCCCCCAGTGTCCTTCTGTCACCCCCACCATGACTCCTCCTGTCTCTTATGTGTCCCCCATGCATCCTCCTGTCCCCACCCTATGGTCCCCCTGTCATCCCCATGCGTACTCCTGTCTCCCCCTCCATGTCTCCTCCTGTCTTCCCCATGATCCTCATTTTTAAAATGGAGGACGGAGAATTCTATTGATCACAGTGGACAAATGGGATGCAGGAGAGGAGAAAGAGATTGGAGTACACTACACAGGAGGTAAGTATGACCTGTGTATGGTTATTTTGACTTTTTATTTTCTGTTCAGGTTCTCTTAAAAGTAAAAACTAAAGTATATAAAAAGGTCATAACTTTTTTTTTTTTTTTTTTTTTTTAAGAAGAGACTTGCTAATGGAAATTTGATAGAGTAGTCTCTGGTCCAGTAGAGTTATATATATAGATATCTTGAGTTTACAGTTGAAAAGAGTGGTAAAATCATTATGCAACTTTTATTAGAATATGGAAAACAAAAGTTTGCTTTCTTAAAACCGAAAGTTTTTGTGATAATTCAGGTTGGAGTGAGCTCTGAGATGTCTCCCAATGCATCACTGCTACACACTCCAATGAGTTCTAGTTCACCATGAGCTTGCTGGTTAGTCAGTACCTGTGTTATTAGAATATGAGATCTTCCATGATGGTTGTAGTCTCAAAAAATGTTTTTACTGTTACAGACAATGTTGAAAAAAATAGTTTCAAAATTTGTTAGCTGTAGCTGTCAACAATAGTTTGGTCATAACAAAAGATACAATATTCAGTTAATGGCTAAGGTACCAGCATCTCTATTATAAATCAAGAGAGAAAATAAACCAGTATAACCAATGCTGTGCAAACATGAATTACAATTTTGGATTACTTAATGCAGTGGCTGAAATGTTTTAAACCTTTCCCTGCCAGCCAATTTGTCCGATCCATGAACATCTACTTCCAAGCAGTTTTTAAACATTTTACACTGATTAGGTAGGGTTACTTAGGATTTTTACATGTACAGCAGGAGACACTGGCACTGGCAGCGCTTCCAGACAGATGCTGCACCCGAATTAACCACCTGCATAGATGTGCATAGCCTGAAATACAGCCAAAATTACACAACTAGCATTCAAAACAGGTAGAGCAAAGGCGTTGGTCTCAGCATAAATAAAAGGTGCACAAATGATTCCCTACTAGACTCTTCGACGGCGATGATGTGCCCTCTTGGAAGATGCCTAACCACTAGTCTAACTGTTGGTGGTGTAACCTGGTGATGGTCGTCATATACACATTTTTCCAAAGATGGCAAACAGTTGACAGTGCTCCTAGGCTGCAAATGAAATGAAACCAACAGAGGCATGCAGTCCGCCCCCCACCCCCTCCGGGGGCTAAATTACATACCTTGAGTACAAATCAGATGCAAACCATGCACCAATCCCAATCTAAAAATTTAAAGGCAAACTGAAGCACATGGATGCAGCTAGCCATAAAAATATTTACGTATACAGCAGGAGACTCTGGCAGCGCTTCCAGACTATGCACATCTATGCAGGTAGTTAATTTGGCTAGTCTAACTGTTTGGTAGAGTCTAGTAGGTAATACTTTGTGCACATTGTATTTATGAAAGACAGATGCTGCACTCAAATTAACTACCTGCATAGATGTGCATACTCTGGAAGCGCTACCAGTGTTTCCTGCTGTACATTTAAGTATATTTTATGGCTAGTTGCATCCATATGCTTCAGTTTGCTCTCACATTTTTACATTGGGTATTGGTCTATTGTTTGCATCTGATTTTTATTCAAGGTATGTAATTTAGCCCCAGGGGTGATCTGCATGACTCTCTTGGTTTCACATTTCATTTGCAGCCTAGGAGCGCTGTCAACTGTTTGCTTACTTAGGATTTTTGACAAGAAAACCTACATTAAATAGGACATATCATATATTGATTTTTTTCCCCCATAATGATTTGGGCTAAAACACTGAAACAAAGTGTTGTACTTTTTCTGGAGATATAACAAAATCTTTGACTGAAATATGTTTAAAAAAAAAACACAACAGAAAAATATTTTATTTCACCTTATTTTTTAAGAATATTTGCATGTCCTGACAAAACTTTTACTGTTTGTAAAAGCCCTGATTCTGCTGAATGCAACAATGCCAGATATGTATTGGTATCCCTCTTTTCCTGTCAACAACACACCCCAATATTAAATCACATTTTGCACAATTTTACATTGGAACACAACAGATAAGGGCATCTATAGGTTAACGTGGCATATCTAATGATAGACGTGAAATACTCATTTTTTAGAAACTGCATACCTCTAGGTTTTTATCTGTGGTGTAGTTTATGGTCTGAATGTAGTGGCGGTCATACAGATCAGTATATGATGCTAGGTATAGTTGCCCCCTGTATAGGTAACCAGGTATAGATGCCCCCAGTACAGGTAACCAGGTGTAGGTGCAGCCAGTATAGGTAACCTGGAATAGGTGCCGCCAGTACAGGTAGCCAGATATACTGTAGGTGCAGCCTGTATAGGTAGCCATGAATAGATGCCCCCACTACAGGTAGTCAGGTATAGGCGCAGCCATTATAGGTGCCATCAGTACAGGTAGCCAGATATAGGTAGCAGGAATAGGTGCCACCAGATCTAGGTGCAGCCAGTATAGGTAGCCAGGAATAGATGCCGTCAGTACAGGTAGCCAGATATAGGTGCAGCCAGTATAGGTAGCCAGGCATAGGTCCTCCCAGTATAGGTCTCAGGTATATGTGCAGCCAGTATAGGTAGCCAGATATAGCTGATTAACTCACCTGTTTGCTTACCCTATGTGCTGTGTCCCTGCCGGCAAACATGTTCTCTCTGGATGCCCAATCGAATCACGTGTCACGCAGGGAAACAGGAAGTAGAGAGGAGATGGCTGCTGGCAGGGACAAATTGCATGGAGCAAGCAAGCAGGTGAGTTAATTACACACCGCACCACTTGCTCCAGCTCTGCAGGGGGATGCAGGAGGGGGGCCAATGGAGAGGGAGGGAGAAATTATGTCGGCCCCCCTCCCAACTTCTTTCCTAATTTTGGCAAAAAAAAATGCCAAAAACCGTAGGTACGTTGTTGGCAGTAGGAGCCCTTGCCTGCTAGAATGTCCTAGGCTTGTACTTGGCAGGCAAAGGGTTAAAAGTTCAGTTGGGAAGGCTCATTGTTCCTTTATGGGATGCTCTTGTGAAGACCCCTGGTCACTTAAACTCCATGCCCTGGGAATGCCCATAACATCTGCAGATGCTGAGATCAACAGGGCCCTGACACTGTTTTGCTGATGTGAAAAACAAACAGACGTAATGACCGTTTAAACTTAAGGTGCGTACACACGCTTGATTTGCTGGAACGATGGGTCCGTCAGACCCTCCCGCTGGGCGGGCTTTCCAGCGATAGTAGAGCGTGTGTACAGTCTGTCTGCAGACTGATAAGGCTGTTTCTGAGCGATCCGCTGAGCGGATCGTTCAGAAACCGTGTTATCAGTCTGCAGACAGACTGTACACATGCTCTACTATAGCTGGAACACCCGCCCAGCGGGAGGGTCCGACGGACCCGTCGTTCCAGCAAATCAAGCATGTGTACGCACCTTTACTGGCACTAAAACCTTATCAGTAGCCTTTTCTCTGTCAAATAAAATGGATTTGATTTCTATTTACATTTCAGGAAATGTCTGAATTTGACAATCTGTCTGATAAGCTCATTTGCATTAATAACTATTTTTTTTTAACTCCTGCTGTACTGCAAACCAGTAGGGGACTTCAGTTAAGTTGGTAGTAGGGCTCGTACAAGTTGTTATGTTTATGCCTATGTTTATCTCATCATGCCACATGACATGACCTCAGTTATGCTTCAATGACAACATTTGTTTGGAAAAGTTTGGAAAGTTTCTTAAGAAGAAATTGCACTTTCTTAACTACACTTTAAGCTAATGGACCGAATCCGTGTCTCCTTGCTCAGAATCCAAGGTATAGAAAAGGTCCTGAGGATTGCTTTGATCAAGACGCATTGGTAAGCTTTATTAGAGGAATATTTCCTTGAGTTTCTTTTTTAAATGATTGATGATTAAATAGCAAGAGCTTATTGTTGAGAACAATATTTTTATTTTGTGTAAAAAAAAATAAAAAATAAAAATCATGTTTACAGTAGTCTTATTTTGCTCCTTAACCACTTTACCCCCGCTCGTACGAATTTCTCCGTCCCTTTTTCCATCCTTTAACCCCCAGGGACGGAGAAATCCGTACTTTCCGCGCTCCCGCCGCTGTCCGCGCTCCCGCTCGTAAACATGCCGCCCGCCGCTAGTAAACACACCGCCACCCGCTCGCCCGGAGTTCAATGAATGGGAAAATCCATTCCCGTTCGTTGATCTAAGCCCCGCAATGATCCGCTGCTCTCCGATGGGCAGCGCGATCATTGTGAAAAGAAACAAACACTCACAGCCTCCTAGTACTTCCTGCGAGTGTCCGGAAGGACGCTCGCAGGTCGCAATAAACAAAAAGTTACTGTTGCCATCTTGTGGCCAAATAGTAAAACTACACTCTAAGCATTTTTTGCATAGAAATAAATTAGTGTTACACAAAAAATTAACTCATTACCTCCCACACTCCCAATTTTTATTTTTTTGTAATTATTAAAAAAATTTACAAGTAAAAAAAATACATAAATAGTTACCTTAGGGACTGAACTTTTTAAATATTTATGTCAAGAGGGTATAACACTGTTACTTTATAAACTATGGGCTTGTAATTAGGGATGGACGCAAAACTGAAAAAAATGCACCTTTATTTCCAAATAAAATATTGGCGCCAAACATTGTGATAGGGACATAATTTAAATGGTTTTATAACCGGGACAAAAGGGCAAATAAATTTCATGGGTTTTAATTACAGTAGCATGCATTATTTAAAAACTATAATGGCCGAAAACTGAAAAATTAATTTTTTTCCCACATTTTTCCTATTTTCCCATTAAAACACATTTAGAATAAAATAATTCTTGGCATAATGTCCCACCTAAAGAAAGCCTAATTGGTGGCGGAAAAAACAAGATATAGTTAATTTCATTGCGATAAGTAATGATAAAGTTATAGACGAATGAATGGAAGGAGCGCTGAAAGGTGAAAGGTGAAAATTGCTCTGGTGGTCAGGGGGTAAAACTCCTCAGTGGTGAAGTGGTTAAAAGTGCAATATCTTTATACCATTATTTCTTTTTTGGCATGACTAAACAATTATCATCATCATCTGCAACATATTTATTTAATCTGTATACTTGGTGATTTTACACTGCATGTGTCTTGCTCCACTCTGTTAGTTTTAATTGTGTTTTATGATCTGACGTAAGGATGGCTGCATTATCTCAGCTTTAAAGCAAATGTACTTTCACACAGTTATTAAAATATTGGTGCAAAATGCCACCTTTTTTAACTGCCTATTTTTTTGCTTGACCTTTATTTTCATAATGAAATTATCACATTTCTTGAAGGCATTTTTAAAGAAGTTATTGACTTAGCCACGGATAACCACAGCAATGTATTGAATTAAATAGTATTCCTTTCCCCGGTTTTAGCCAATATACATGGAACCAATTCCAACCAACGTTTTTTTTTCTATAGTTTAGGATGATGAGGTTAAGGGTTTGGACCACTGACAGTCTGTTGTATGTCTGTTCCCATTTAATAGAATTGCTCTCATATTCTTTCCCTGGTAAATGAAGGGCTCTAATTTGAGCCTGGTGATGCTGAAGAAGGGTGTGAAGTATATTATACTTCTCTTTGATATAAAATAAAGTTGGTCAATAAGAAAATATTTTTTTTCCAAATTGGATACAAATGTAATGCAGCTTGGAACTGAGACAGTTATGCTGGGGATGCACGGTACGTTTCTGTACCGTGTATCGACCTGCTGATCTGGTCAGCTGATAATATTCCACTGGCCCGATCAAGCCGCTCGACTCCTGCCCGCTCGATCCCCCCCGGCGGACAATGGCAGGGAATCGAGCGCTGATAAGGAAGCGCCGACGGGGACAAGCAGCAATCGATCCGCACGGACAAGCGGGGACGCGGCTGGGGTCGATCCGGTGGCTAATCAGCCGCCGAATCGACCCGTGTATTCCATGCATTAGATGTTTTTGCTGCAGATTTGTCTTGGCCTAATTTAATTTGCACATTGTAAGGCTTGGTGGTGTATTCTCCACAGTCAGCATGCAACGCATGAGCTGACGTGGAGGAGGTACACACACTAGCACAAGGAAACAGGCTATCCCTAGTATAGTGGAGGGGAGGACTGACTGCAATAGGAGATTGTGGCGCACAGAGCCGGTGCAGATCTGACAGCCACAAACAATGCTTTCGTTATAACGTCTCAGCGCAAAGTAGCGATGAGCGCACAAACCAGAACTGAGGAGATCAGGACAGGTAGACAGAATGAACGCTTGCTAGCTAGCGGCTACTTAGCGACAGCAAGCGTCCAAAACCAGACAGACTGGAATGAGGCAGCCAATGCGATGCGGCGATGGCGTGCCTCACAAAGACAGGACAGGACAGTCAGAAAACAGCAGGATTAAGATAGATGAACGTAACACAGATAAATATACAATAAGTATGTTTTCCTAGCGTATTACAATTACAGCTATCAATGAAACTATTTGTAACGTCTGACTAACATATGTATATATCGGCAATGAACCGATATATGACATAAGCAGGAACGCTGACTAGGAATGGAGTAACACAGGGAACAGGACTCAGAAGGATTCGCTATCTCTTCGCAGAGATGAACGCAATCCACAAACGGTAACAGAACAGGATTCAGAAGGATTCGTTATCTCTTCGCAGAGATGAACGCAATCCACAAACAGAACCAGGAGCAGGGTAACTACCTCAGCACGGGTGGTCACGGTACGCGCAACCTACCAAAACGTGCTGGAAAGCTGACTAACTGCACACAGGATATAAACAGTTCGTGTACGTATACATCAGCGACACTGATATATCAACGTAACACAAATACAAGGAAAATAATAAACGTGCTGGTATGCATATATATTGGCAATGAACCAATATATGATGCAAAGACCAGCAAAGTATATTTAACAAGAAACACGATCGGGGGCTAAAGCGACAGCAAGGCAGGCTTAAGCTGAAGCTATGAAAACCCAAGGAAACCCTGCAGGAAGCAGATCTTTATACTGAGGTCATCCAATGGGAGCAGACATGCAGATTCCCACACAGGTGAATGATAATCAGTCACAAGCTGACAGCAGGGAAAGACAGACAAAGCTATGCAGCTTGCATGGAAAGACATCAGAACTGCCTGAGCTGCAGCACTACTGCTTCCAGCAACACCTGCTGCAGCAGCGATCATTACAGTACCCCCGCCCTTAAAAGCGGATTCCAGACGCTTTTCAAAACTGAAATTCCCAACAAAACAGTCTGACTGATAATTCATGATGACCGGGACAGCCCGGCAAGACCGAATTCCAGAATCAGTCCCCACAAGACTGGACCCATCAGAACCAGAACCTACAGAACCATGCCCATCAGTACTACAAGCCCCAGTGTGACACCCATCAGAACCATGATTTCCAGAAGAAAGCCCTCCGAAACTCCCTGAGCGATACCCACCGCCTTCCAGGAACCGTTCAGAAACGCCAAAGCCTTTGCAATGCCCACCGGTACTGTCTTTACCAACACAAAACCCACTGTTGAACCAGTCCAAGGCACCAGGACAAGTTTTCTCAGAGACCTCCCAGAACACCTTGAAGCTCCAAAGAGATCCCCATAGGTCAGAATGCCCCTTAGGCTCACATGGAGAACCATCAAGAACCCCTATGGAACCTAGGGCAATTCCCGAGTCAGGGCCACAAGGACAAACATCAATATCAGGGCTTTCAGGGACCAGAACCATCTCTGGGCATGCAGGCAGACTGGCAATATCAGAACGTGTTCCCACTAAGGAAGCATCAGAGCACGCTAACACCTTAGACACACTTGGGCATTCTGGCACACAAAGAACATCTGGGCACACCGGCACAAGAGAAACCTCTGGGCATGTCAAGGAACTGTGAGCCTCAGGGTCAGCCAAGACAGGACCAAAACCAGGACTGGCCAAAAAAAAATCATCATGACTAAACTTCGCAACTACTGGACTTTTACACGAGAATGCTGGATCAGACTTAGATGTCGCTGATTCCAGCAAAGTCAGTAACAAATCAGATTCAGGGGCACTAACAAGACAGGACAAATCTTCTGATGTATGCACTGAACCAGATAGGGACTCCACAACTACCTCTGGACTGGACAGAGACTCATTTAATACACTGGATTGGAGCTCATGAGGCGCTGCAGAACAAGTCAGTATTGCAGCAGCCCCCACTGGACTAGGCAAAACTGAGGAATTCCCTGGACAGGAAGGGGACTCTGGAACCTCTGCCACAGCGGCCAGAGAACCAGAATCTTTCAGGATACAGGGCTGGGTTTCAGTAACACTCATCAGACCGGACTGAAATTCTGAGATTTCTATTATTTTGACCAGAGAATCAGAATTATCCATGTTACAGGGCAAGACTTCTGAAACATTCAGAGGACAGGGCTGGAGTTCCTCGGCTGTTACAACACTGGAGAGGGACTCAACAACATTGGTTAAATCAGACTGTGTACAGGGCAAGGTATCTGACACACTTGCTGACGAGGACAATATTTCAATGGCTTCTGCTTTGCTGGGCAGAAATTCATCAAGTTTTATTAGAGCAGACTGTAATTCCAAAACAGCTGCTAGACAAGTGAATATTACTGCAACACCAACTGAGGCAAGCAGTGCTTCAGCCTCCTCTGCTAGAGGGTTTAAAGTATCCAAAGTACTGGGTGAAGCATAAGACTCTGCGACCACAGCTTCACTGGACAGGATCACTGAACAGTCCATATTGCAGGGCAAAACCATGGAAGCACCTGCTGGACAGCATAATGATTCTGTGACCTGAGTTTCATTGGAGAGATCTACTGCACAATTCATGGTACAGGGCAAATTTATTGGAAAATTTTCTGAACAAGGTAATAATTCTGCGATTTCAGGTTCACATAGCAGATGCTCTGAGCTATTCACGAAACTAGAGCGAGGTGTAGAAACAGGAAGATCAAGACACAATGTTTGCGCATCTGAATCACCATTCATTTGCTGGGACTCGGAAACTGATGTAGTGCATCTATTGGAATCTGCTGGATCAGACAGGAGTTGAACTTTATTAACACAGGTAATTTCTGCAGAAGTGTTTGCAGAGACAGGCAAGATTTTTCTGGTGTCTGTTTCACTAAACAAAGAGTCATGAGTACTGGCTAGGCTGGACTCGGAAGTCAGCAGGACCTCTGGATTCTCTGCTGAGAAATTTGCGCAGGGCAAGGTTAAGAATGTATCAGTGGCTTCTGTTTTACTGGGAAGTAACACTGAGTTATCCATGGTACAGGGTGGAATTGCAGGAACTTCAATTTCACACAAAAAGAGCTCCGAATCACCTGCTGAATCAGCCAAAGGTGCTGAAGCAGGCGGGTCAGAACGCCAAATTTGCGAATTCGGAGTCACATAAAAATCATCCAAAATCAGTTCCCACACATCAATCAAAGGAGCCACACAGTCATACCTACACACACCAGCCTCTATTAGGTTATAGGCTGACTTAATGCATGCGTTCAATACCATTTCACTTTTTGCACTGTAAAATTGACAAAATGAACTTGAATCATTCTTCCATTCACAGACCAGGGCTTCCATCTCTCCCCTCTCGAATGGAGGATCCCATGCATACTTAACAGCGAAACATTTAGGCTGATCACAGTCTGCAGATATGATTGTGGCAGGCACATGTATAGGGTTAATTAGCAGGTGATTGGCAGATTCCTTATTCTTAAGAATCTCCAATACCTGTAGCAAGTGTTGAACTGTAGTGTATGCAAACTTCCCTTGGTTCACAAATAAGTTGATTTGTTCAATACTCTGTAATATCTCATCATAATCATACTCAGATAATTCTTTTAAACAAAAATCTTTATTTTCCCTAGCCAGGGAGGAAAGTTCATTAGTAGTTTCATAAGTCCATTTAACTCCCCTGAAAGACAATTGCATTTCATTATCTGTTAATGGCAGAATCTCATTATAGGTCTCAGTCGCTAAGGATAACGATTCTGCAGATTGGACACGTTTCTTAGAACGTTTGCGTTTTGCCTTTGACCTTGCTGGTGATTTATTCAAAGCTGCAGGAAAATTATCAGTAACACTTTCTGCTTGCTGCTCATTCTTGCAAGCAATTGAAGGAGCAGCTGATTGGCCTGCTGCCAGGAGTTCATTAAGAGGAAAAGGCAATGGATCTATGCGCAACCAGTTATGGATCACAAACGCTAGAAATTCCAGCGGTCTATCTTTCAAATCGGAATGATTGAGAACATCAAATGCCCACTGGAATAATTCCCCTTTAAACAAAATATAACTTAGTTGGAGTGCCCAGGTTGAAACAGGAGTCGCTTGGAGATCAGGATTGGTCAGGAACCTGGCACATTCAGAGAAAAACTCATTTTCTGTTTCAGAGCTAAGTTCTTCAAATTTATTAAAGGAACAGGAACCATAATTAACAGTGTCATACTTTCTGGGAATCCCCCCCACAATGGGGATTGGTAATGGGGTTTTCATAATGTAAGGCTTTAATTTAATTTAATTTGCACATTGTAAGGCTTGGTGGTGTATTCTCCACAGTCAGCATGCAACGCATGAGCTGACGTGGAGGAGGTACACACACTAGCGCAAGGAAACAGGCTATCCCTAGTATAGTGGAGGGGAGGACTGACTGCAATAGGAGATTGTGGCGCACAGAGCCGGTGCAGATCTGACAGCCACAAACAATGCTTTCGTTATAACGTCTCAGCGCAAAGTAGCGCTGAGCGCACAAACCAGAACTGAGGAGATCAGGACAGGTAGACAGAATGAACGCTTGCTAGCTAGCGGCTACTTAGCGACAGCAAGCGTCCAAAACCAGACAGACTGGAATGAGGCAGCCAATGCGATGCGGCGATGGCGTGCCTCACAAAGACAGGACAGGACAGTCAGAAAACAGCAGGATTAAGATAGATGAACGTAACACAGATAAATATACAATAAGTATGTTTTCCTAGCGTATTACAATTACAGCTATCAATGAAACTATTTGTAACGTCTGACTAACATATGTATATATCGGCAATGAACCGATATATGACATAAGCAGGAACGCTGACTAGGAATGGAGTAACACAGGGAACAGGACTCAGAAGGATTCGCTATCTCTTCGCAGAGATGAATGCAATCCACAAACGGTAACAGAACAGGATTCAGAAGGATTCGTTATCTCTTCGCAGAGATGAACGCAATCCACAAACGGTAACAGAACAGGATTCAGAAGGATTCGTTATCTCTTCGCAGAGATGAACGCAATCCACAAACAGAACCAGGAGCAGGGTAACTACCTCAGCACGGGTGGTCACGGTACGCGCAACCTACCAAAACGTGCTGGAAAGCTGACTAACTGCACACAGGATATAAACAGTTCGTGTACGTATACATCAGCGACACTGATATATCAACGTAACACAAATACAAGGAAAATAATAAACGTGCTGGTATGCATATATATTGGCAATGAACCAATATATGATGCAAAGACCAGCAAAGTATCTTTAACAAGAAACACGATCGGGGGCTAAAGCGACAGCAAGGCAGGCTTAAGCTGAAGCTATGAAAACCCAAGGAAACCCTGCAGGAAGCAGATCTTTATACTGAGGTCATCCAATGGGAGCAGACATGCAGATTCCCACACAGGTGAATGATAATCAGTCACAAGCTGACAGCAGGGAAAGACAGACAAAGCTATGCAGCTTGCATGGAAAGACATCAGAACTGCCTGAGCTGCAGCACTACTGCTTCCAGCAACACCTGCTGCAGCAGCGATCATTACACACATAAGTTGGAAAGATTAGCATCTCATTGATCATACACACCTACAAGGCATGTTGTACATTGGAGATCAGGACAATATCCCGCAGGTGAGTTGGCTGGGCTGAGGGAGCCTGTAGGCTAACAATGCCTCTGTCAAATGATATGTTCTGTTCCTATGCAGGGGGTGGAATGGTGCAGGTCTGAGGTCATGCAGTGGGTGGAGGAGTGGAGAGAGCAAAGCTCTCAGTCGTCAGTTGGCTGATGCAATTTGCCAGGTTTGGTGGATTGATAGCCAAGCAGCCAAGAGGGGTTGATGCTTCTGTACACATGCTAGATTCTCAGCAGAGGTGGTTGTTAACAATCGCCTTGGCTGAGTTTCATCTAGCATGTGTCCGAGGCCTAAGCAAAGGTGCTGGAGGTATCCACTTCCTGTCTGAGCAAAATGGAAAAATACTTATCTATAATGAGGACACTGGCAGAGGAAAACCAGAGGCAGATTTTTTTGACTCTGTCTGAAACTGAAATTAAAGCTTTGGGCAAAGTTAGGCTATTAAATATGTACAAATGGAAGTTAGGGTTCAAATCCTGAATTAACAGATGTAAACTAAAGTATAGCTGATCAGAGAATTTGTTGAATTTTATATTGTAAATTAAAGTGGTACACTAAAGTGTTCACATACTGTATTAACTAAATGATAACAACTTGTTGGTTTTGGCTTATTGTTCATTGTGGATAAGCTGCTGAAATCTTCTACATAAATCTCACAGAAACTTAGCTTACAATGCTGGCTAACAGATGTTCAGTAAACACAGCCCAGATATCCTGTAAGGCGTGTAACAAATTCAATTCAAGTAATTATACTTACAGCAGACTGTTTTGATTCAGTCTTAAAAGAAAAAGTAAGTTTTGGGTATTATGCTGTCTTATGTACATTTGACCATCAGGACATAGATTTTTTTTTGCTTATCTAATTAAGTGTCAGCACAGTGGCTTAGTGGATAGCACTCTCGCCTTGCAGTGCTGGTTCCTTGGTTCAAATCCAAGTCAAGGTACTATCTGTAAGGAGTTTATATGCTCCCCCGTGTCAACATGAGTTTCCTCTGGGCATGCCTGTTTCCTCTTCATCCCAAAAACATACAAATAAGTTAATTGGCTTCCCCTTAAAAATTGCCCCTAGACTACAATGGACATGTAACTATGGTAGGGACAGTTGGTCAAGACTATGTACTCTGTACAGGGCTGCAGAAGATGTCGGCACTAAATAATTGGTAAATAATAATAAAAAAATAATTCAGATGCATTAATTACAACAGGGCATCAAAATGGTTATTGCAAGGCAGTTTGCTAATCCCTCAAGTGTTCAATAAGACCTTTTGTTTACTCTTTACATGACATCTCTACGACTGTCTATGGAAAGAATGTAGGCTGATATGGAGAGACTGTAAATTCAGAGTTTACAAGTCACCTTAGAAACAGAGGGGATTTTCACACATGATCAGATATACTAGATTAGTACATACACAGGAAAATGTGCCTTGTATTTTGTACACCTGTTTTGAACCTGGAATTGATATCATGTCAGGGAATCGGATATGTGTGCAGGTCTCACAACTTTTCAGTCTTCATGGGTATGTGCCGTTTTGTTCAGGCCTTTATAAAGCAAATGATTGTCAGGAGTTCTTTGGACTGGGTGGCTGTTGATATGCCTGGAGGGGGGGGGGGGGGGAGGGTCAGACAGTATCTTCCTGTGTCTCTCATCCTTTTATAAAATGGGATGCAGTTATTTTGCAATCTTTCTTATGATTTCCAAGTGTGAGTTGCATGTTACAACTAGTGGGACACAGACCTCTTCCTGGATTTGTAGTCAAGTCCTAGGGTTGATGTTAGCTTTTTGGATTTGGGCCTCAGCCATTTGAGGACAGTTTTTTCTTGTTTCATGAAGTTGTTTTTAAGGTAATTCAGGGGTTTTTCTCTGTTCACCCTGTCAGAACAGATCCGGTTGCATCTTATAGGTTGGTTGGTTACTTACTCAAACGCATGCATACTTACGTTTACCCCTACATAGAGTATTGCAGCAATCCTTAATAAAGTTATTGTAGCCCTGTTAGTGGACTAGTGGCATCAAAAAAGGTTAAGAACTAATATATATATATTATACACACATACATATATATATATATATATATATATATATATTCATATTTTTATTTCAATATCAAAAGCTGGGTTAGGACTAGCTTTTGGGAGTCACCAGTAATGTCAGATCATCTGGCACTGTATTGTAACATATGAACATATACAAAAATTAATTAGAAAATAGTAAAGGCATAAACAATTCTGAGTGTTTGGGATTTACCACATTAGCATTAAAATATATATGGAGGCATTTATATCAATAAATGTGAAGATTTAGTGCAAATAAATAGTCATAAATAATAGTTCTTGAATGTGGTGGGGAAAATTGCCATTGAGGGCATTGAGGCAATAAGCATGTCTAATCAGTATTTAGAAAACCCATATCAAATTGAAAACTTCAGCTTAGGTGTCAAATAGAATTACCAAACAGAATTCAAAGACTTTTTTCTTGTAAAATTGCTTTTCTAAACCCTAACAGTCAAGTTTAGATGGCTGCCTGACACTAAGGCTTCTTGCACACCAAGACGTTGTGTTAGGTGCCACGTTAAGGTCGCATAACGTGCACCTAACACAACGTATGGTGCTGCAAAAGCCGACGGTAGAGTGAGCCGCGTTCGGCGGCTCGATTCCTATAATGTCTCCCAGAGTGGCGCTGATTGGCCAGCGGGACCACGTGATGCGGAGCGAGACACTCCGCATCACGTGGTCCCGCCGGCCAATCAGCTACCGCCAGTGCAGTGAATATTAAGTAGCCATGTGCGCGGCTACTGTAGCTGGCTCTCCCCGCCTCCTCTCCGCCCCCCACTGCGCATGTGCAAACAGTCTAACGCGGCTATAGCCGCTCCAACGCCGTAGCATGCTGCACTTTACACCGAACGTGCAGCGTTACATGTAACGCAACGTGGGCTGTGTGAACAGCCCACTTGTGTTACATTGCTGTGCGTTGGGGGAGCGTTACAGGCGCACTAACGTGCGCCTGTAACGTCTTGGTGTGTAAGCAGCCTAAAACAACAATCATCTTCTTTTACAGCAGTCCTGAATACCTTGAGGCAGTTCAACATTTCAGTCCTACATGGACAGTATTTCACTATTGAGTCCATTAAAATATTGTATTTGATTCTAATTAATATTGTGTGAAAGTATTTCTTTCTAACCTTTAAGCTAATCAGTGGTGGCTTGAGAAATGTAAATCCTTTCTAATTTAATATTGTGAGCCTGAACTCTAGATGAATTGTGTGAGCTCGTGTCTGCTTGCAAACTGCATGTGATTTCATCTTGTGTGCCTTTTATTGTTTTTTTTTCTTCTGCTTGCTACTTTGCCTGTTATTAATAGGATGGGCCTTTATGCACACCAAGTGGTGCAACTGCCTTGATGTCCACTCCTCTCTTCATTTTACTGCAAGTATTATTGTGTTGATGAATTCAGTCCTTAACTTTTTTTTTTATTTTGTTTCTGTTTGAAATAAGTTTGTATTACGCGCGGTAAGTAAATTACAACATATCTGGAGGGTTTAAATGGTCTCACTTAAATGTACCAGAATTCATTAATACTATCCAAATTTCATGTCTCGTTTCTGAGACACAAATGTTATTCAAAGCTAAAAGGGCTAGGAAAGTTAGCAAAATCTGTAAACTGAATAATTACTGATCTCATTTACTAAGGTTCTTTTTAGTGATTCTGCAGACCTGGCCTGGAGATCTCAAAATGTGTCTATTACACAGGAAATGTTCTTACTTATAGCTTGGGTCATATTGGACCCAGTGGGTCTCGTTGGGGGGGGGGGTCAGAACTTTAGAAGTAGCTTTGCAGCCATCTTCAAACTGATATATTTCAACCGCTTTTTTCCTTCTCATCTCCCCTAAAAGTTCAGGGTATTGTGTTTTTTTGTAGAACCTTTGTGGTGATTTCTACACTTTCATGGTGAGGTTCAGCTTGCAGTGAAGTGTATATTAACATGACTGGCAGTGTCCAATCAAATAATTATAATCAGTTAAATTTGGTTAGTTGGTTCACCAAAAGATGCACACATTTACCTTTTCCTTGGCTATATGGATGTTAATTAATATTGCATAAAATGGCCCTCATTCAAATCGCCTTTTCTCATTAGTTTTCTCTTAGGTCAGGGCTGTCCAACTTCAGTCCTCGAGGGCCATATCCATGCTAATGTATAGGATGGATGAGAAATGGAGTAATCTCTAATCTGTTCTACTTGATGAATCGCCTCTTTCTTAACCACTTCCCGACCGCCTAACGCACAGGGGCGGCCGGGAAGTGGAGCCCTTAAGGACCGGCTCACCCACAGAGGTGGCGGTCCATTTAAGGGCATGGGCGGAGCGATTGTGTCATCCGTGACGCGATCCTCCGCCGGCGCCTGTCACCGCTCGCCCGCCGCAACATCCCGCCGGCTATACGGAAGCGCCGGTGGGATGTTAACCCCGCGATCGCCGCATACAAAGTGTATAATACACTTTGTAATGTTTACAAAGTGTATTATACAGGCTGCCTCCTGCCCTGGTGGTCCCAATGTCCGAGGGACCACCAGGGCAGGCTGCAGCCACCCTAGTCTGCAGCAAGCACACTGATTCCCCCCCCCCCCCCGCCCCAGATCGCCCACAGCACCCCTCAGACCCCCCCCTGCCCACCCCCCAGACCCCTGTTTGCACCCAATCACCCCCCTAATCACCCATCAATCACTCCCTATCACTATCTGTCAACGCTATTTTTTTTTATCTCCCCCCCTGCCCACTGCCCCCTCCTGATCACCCCCACCCCTCAGATTCTCCCCAGACCCCCCCCCCTGTGTACTGTATGCATCTATCCCCCCTGATCACCTGTCAATCACCTGTCAATCACCTGTCAATCACCCATCAATCACCCCCTGTCACTGCCACCCATCAATCAGCCCCTAACCTGCCCCTTGCAGGCAATCTGATCACCCACCCACACCAATAGATCGCCCGCAGATCCGACATCAGATCACCACCCAAACGCAGTGTTTACATCTATTCTCTCCTCTAAACACCCACTAATTACCCATCAATCACCCATCAATCACCCCCTATCACCACCTGTCACTGTTTCCCATCAGATCAGACCCTAATCTGCCCCTTGCGGGCACCCAATCACCCGCCTACATGCTCAGATTGCCCTCAGACCCCCCCTTATCAATTCGCCAGTGCAATATTTACATCTGTTCTTCCCTGTAATAACCCACTGATCACCTGTCAATCGCCCATCAATCACCCCCTGTCACTGCCACCCATCAATCACCCCCTGTCACTGCCACCCATCAATCAGCCCCTAACCTGCCCCTTGCGGGCAATCTGATCACCCACCCACACCAATAGATCGCCTGCAGATCCGACATCAGATCACCACCCAAACGCAGTGTTTACATCTATTCTCTCCTCTAAACACCCACTAATTACCCATCAATCACCTCCTATCACCACCTGTCACTGTTACCCATCAGATCAGACCCTAATCTGCCCCTTGCGGGCACCCAATCACCCGCCTACACGCTCAGATTGCCCTCAGACCCCCCCTTATCAATTTGCCAGTGCATTAGTTACATCTGTTCTTCCCTGTAATAACCCACTGATCACCTGTCAATCACCTGTCAATCACCCCCTGTCACTGCCACTCATCAATCAGCCCCTAACCTGCCCCTTGCGGGCAATCTGATCACCCACCCACACCAATAGTTCGCCCGCAGATCCGACGTCAGATCACCTTCCAAGGGAAGTGTTTATATCTGTTCTCTACCCTAAACACCCACTAATTACCCATCAATCACCCCCTGTCACTGCTACCTATCAGATTAGACCCCTATCTGCCCCTAGGGCACTCAATCACCCGCCCACACCCTCAGAATGCCCACAGGCCCCAGCCCTGATCACCTCGCTAGTGCATTGCTTGCATCTATTCCCCCCTCTAATCACACCTTGAGACACCCATCAATCACCTCCTGTCACCCCCTAGCACACCTACCCATCAGATCAGGCCCTAATTTGCCCCGTGTGGGCTCCTGATCACTCGGCCAAACCCTCAGATCCCCCTCAGACCCCCTTCCGATCACCTCCCCAGTTCATTGATTGCATCTATTTTCCCCTCTAACCACCCCCTGAGACACCCATCAATCACCTCCTGTCACCCCCTAGCACTCCTATCCATCAGATCAGGCCCAATACAACCTGTTATCTAAAAGGCCACCCCGCATATGACCGGTTCCACAAAATTCGCCCCCTCATAGACCACCTGTCATCAAAATTTGCAGATGCTTATACCCCTGAACAGTCATTTTGAGACATTTGGTTTCCAGACTACTCACGGTTTTGGGCCCGTAAAATGCCAGGGCGGTATAGGAACCCCAGAAACGGACCCCATTTTAGAAAAAAGACACCCCAATGTATTCTGTTAGGTGTATGACGAGTTCATAGAAGATTTTATTTTTTGTCAAAAAATAGCGGAAATTGATTTTTGTTTTTTTTTCACAAAGTGTCATTTTTCACTAACTTGTGACAAAAAATAAAATCTTCTATGAACTCGCCATACACCTAACAGAATACCTTGGGGTGTCTTCTTTCTAAAATGGGGTCACTTGTGGGGTTCCTATACTGCCCTGGCATTTTAGGGGCCCTAAACCGTGAGGAGTAGTCTAGAAAACAAATGCCTCAAAATGACCTGTGATTAGGACGTTGGGCCCCTTAGCGCACCTAGGCTGCAAAAAAGTGTCACACATGTGGTATCGCCGTACTCAGGAGAAGTAGTATAATGTGTTTTGGGGTGTATTTTTACACATACCCATGCTGGGTGGGAGAAATCTCTCTGTAAATGGACAATTGTGTGTAAAAAAAATCAAACAATTGTCATTTACAGAGGTATTTGTCCCACCCAGCAAGGGTATGTGTAAAAATACACCCCAAAACACATTATACTACATCTCCCGAGTACGGCGATACCACATGATTGGCACTTTTTTGCAGCCTAACTGCGCTAAGGGGCCCAAAGTCCAATGAGTACCTTTAGGATTTCACAGGTCATTTTTGTTTCAAGACTACTCCTCACGGTTTAGGGCCCCTAAAATGCCAGGGCAGTATAGGAACCCCACAAATGACCCCATTCTAGAAAGAAGACACCCAAACGTATTCCGTTAGGAGTATGGTGAGTTCATAGAAGATTTTATTTTTTGTCACAAGTTAGCGGAAAATGACACTTTGTGAAAAAAAACAATTAAAATCAATTTCCGCTAAATTGTGACAAAAAAATAAAAACTTCTATGAACTCACCATACTCCTAACGGAATACCTTGGGGTGTCTTCTTTCTAAAATGGGGTCATTAGTGGGGCTCCTATACTGCCCTGGCATTTTAGGGGCCCTAAACCGTGAGGAGTAGTCTTGAAACAGAAGACACCCCAAGGTATTCTGTTAGTAGTACGGTGAGTTCATAGAAGATTTTATTTTTTGTCACAAGTTAGCGGAAATTGATTTTTATTGGTTTTTTTCACAAAGTGTCATTTTCCGCTAACTTGTGACAAAAAATAAAATCTTCTATGAACTCACCGTACTACTAACCGAATACCTTGGGGTGTCTTCTTTCTAAAATGGGGTCATTTCCTATACTGTCCTGGCATTTTAGGGGCCCTAAACCGTGAGGAGTAGTCTTGAAACGAAATTTCTCAAAATGACCTGTGAAATCCTAAAGGTACTCATTGGACTTTGGGCCCTTTAGCGCAGTTAGGGTGCAAAAAAGTGCCACACATGTGGTATCGCCGTACTCGGGAGAAGTAGTACAATGTGTTTTGGGGGGTATTTTTACACATACCCATGCTAAGTGGGAGAAAGATCTCTGTAAATGGACAATTGTGTGTAAAAAAATTAACAAATTGTCATTTACAGAGATATTTCTCCCACCCAGCATGGGTATGTTTAAAAATACACCCCAAAACACATTATACTACTTCTCCTGAGTACGGCAATACCACATGTGTGGCACTTTTTTGCAGCCTAACTGCGCTAAGGGGTCCAAAGTCCAATGAGCACCTTTAGGCATTACAGGGGTGCTTACAATTTAGCACCCCCCAAAATGTCAGGACAGTAAACACACCCCACAAATGACCCCATTTTGGAAAGTAGACCCTTCAAGGTATTCAGAGAGGGGCATGGTGAGTCCGTGGCAGATTTCATTTTTTTTTTGTCGCAAGTTAGAAGAAATGGAAACTTTTTTTTTTTTTTTTGTCACAAAGTGTCATTTTCCGCTTACTTGTGACAAAAAATAATATCTTCTATGACCTCACTATGCCTCTCAGTGAATACTTTGGGATGTCTTCTTTCCAAAATGGGGTCATTTGGGGGGTATTTATACTATCCTGGAATTCTAGCCCCTCATGAAACATGACAGGGGGTCAGAAAAGTCATAGATGCTTGAAAATGGGAAAATTCACTTTTTGCACCATAGTTTGTAAACGCTATAACTTTTACCCAAACCAATAAATATACACTGAATGTTTTTTTTTAATCCAAAACATGTTTGTCCATATTTTTCGCGCTGCATGTATACAGAAATTTTACTTTATTTGAAAAATGTCAGCACAGAAAGTTAAAAAAAATCATTTTTTTGCCAAAATTCATGTCTTTTTTGATGAATATAATAAAAAGTAAAAATCGCAGGAGCAATCAAATAGCACCAAAAGAAAGCTTTATTAGTGACAAGAAAAGGAGCCAAAATTCATTTAGGTGGTAGGTTGTATGACCGAGCAATAAACCGTGAAAGCTGCAGTGGTCTGAATGGAAAAAAAAGTGGCCGGTCCTTAAGGGGTAGAAAGCCCTAGGTCCTCAAGTGGTTAATTCAGTCCCACCAATTAATTTGAACCGTATCAAAAATGTGCGAGAACCTCGGCTCGCAATGCTGGAGTTGTCCTAGGTGATATTATTACACCTGATCAATAAAAGGCATTTTAAGCTACTGGCAAACAAGAAAATACTCGGGATAATTTTAACAGTTCTTTTTCACCATCTTTTCATCACTTTTTCAATTGCAGAGTGCTGCAAAGGTATTTTAAGTATAACATGAAACATTATCTTCTAGGAGATAACTTAAAATAAAGAGTAATTGATTAGGTGCCAATATTTATTAAAATAATCAGCATTAAATCAGTTTTTCAATTTGTTTTTTCATCAAAGATCTGAACATATAGTAAAAATATGTGAATGTAGTGGAGATGAGAAAAGGTGGAAATGCTCTTATGGGAGGTAGTTCTGTTATGTATAGAAGGAAGCATGTACAGTACATGTAAATATTAGTATGCTTACACTATCACACAGTGTACAAAAGAAAAAAACACTTGCACAGAGTGAGAAGCTAATGCTGGGTTTGATGCAATTAAAGGACATCTTGACCACTTGGTAAATTACTAAGTGGAGAATGGACACAGCTCAAATCAGTAAGTCTAATAACACACTAGAGGAAACTAAAAAAAAATCATTATGTGAGGTCTTGGCAAATACGTTGTCATGTGTACAGCATCTCTATGATGTTTATTAATCTGACACAGAGGATTGCTAAATGACTATAGAGGAACCCATGTTAACCATAGTCAATAGGCACCCAAGTGAGGGTAAACGTGTGCTAGGCTGATATGGAGCTGTAGTCCAGCAGCTCCCAAAGCATGAAGAGTAGAGATCAACAGCACTACTGATTTGGTGCTGCTGATCTCTACTCTTCATATAGAAGAACACATGTCTTTGGTGATGCCTATCCCCCTTTTCTCTCCATTGAGTAGTAAATACTGCTCAGCTATGCTCAGTGTTTATCTACAGCACTTATGCCTACAAATGTCACCCTAAATGTGCCCATACATGGTACAATTTTTTTTTCCGATTTAGATAATTTAGTTTGATTATTCCGTTAGATCGAATATAAAGATTTTTCCGGCATGTCCAATCAGATTTTTCTCGAAAAAACGGGATAATCGTTCAAATTTATTGATAAAAAGAAAACATTTTCAACTTTCATTCGATTTGATCATTTAGATTGAATACACGGGAAAATTGAAAGTTTTATTGTATCGTGTATTGCCCCCTTCAAGATCAAAAAAGGGCCATTTAGTTTTAGTTGAGGGTAAGTTATTACTTGGGATGGTCAATGAGATGCTAACTTGCAAGATGATGCAAATATTATTTACATTATTGCAGCTTGGAGATGGACCAATCAAACACAGCATCTACTGCATCTACTGCATTTGATTGGCCCTTTTCCAAGTTGCATTAATCTGCATACAATTAACATAAAATATGCATCCACTTGGAATTTTAAGCATCTCACTGACCACTCCTAGTTATTACAATTACAACCATGAATAGATAAGTTTATATCCTGTTTATAAATAAACTTTAGAATAGCTAGCTAGCAGTAATGTGGTATTGTAATGAGGCATTACTAATCTTCATGTGCAGTTTGCTCATGCTATCAATGGAGCTAAAATTCACTTCTGCATTTTAGTCCTTATTTTGATTAACCACTTTTTTATATTAATAGCTACATTTTCCTAAGCTCTTCTGTGAAGATCCACACAATTTTGTTGTTAAGGCCTAGGAATAGAATTGACAACCCTTTGGATACAGATTTGTTTCCATGGCTTAGCAGCATTTAATTTTGGGGATTGGAGTAATAAATGCATCATGTATGATCACAACTGCCAAGGTTTTGGTCTTTTTTTATTTATTGGAAAATCAAAATATTGTTAAACGATCATGCTTTGAAACTGCTTGAGAAGCGTTCAACCTATTTCAAGGCATGCGAAGGAATCTGAAGACATTTAACACATATATGAATATGCTTAGGAAATGTGTGCAACTGGTTATAATTTAATTTATACGTCACATAAAAAATGAACAAATAGATGCATTTTTGCTTCAACCTTTGTTTGTATACTACTGCGTAAAATCACTCTTATATAAATATGCACTAACAGTTTATTTTAATTTACCATATCATAACCAATAATGGTAATGTCATAATTATTCAATATTAAGGTATTCTTATTTTTAAGTAGAACAACTTACTTCTTATATATTGAGAAAAAGGATGTGGTTAGAATGAGTTCTTAATAACTTACCAATATCACTTCCTTGCAGGAGGACGACAGTGATTGTGGTGGAGTTTCTGGCTTATCTCCTTCTTTATGGTCCATGATAGGCATTCAGCTTGTCCTGCTTTGGCTCTTATCTAGTAGCAAGCATTATCAATTATGACCCTGAAAACCAAAATATGAATTGCTAATATCAACATCCTGCCAAAAGTTTAACCTGGATTTACCTTAAATGGGGTTCCTTGACTGAGACCTCAGAAGAATGGCTGTGTCCATGCTATAACTATCAATGTGTGAAAGATTCATAGAGACCTCTACAAAGTCTGCATGTTGGAGTGTCAAATCCTCAATGGCGAATTCTGTGAATGCTGCATCATCTATGCCACCAGAACAGAAATCTACATTCAGTGTGCTTTATTGAACAATCTAAGATGATCTCTTTGTTGCATCGTCAATGACTTTATGTAAAAGGGCTCCCTTTACTATTGCTTCTGTACATGATTTGTAGAATTTTTTTGAATTTTGGTTTGTTGCACTCCCAGCCCTTTTTGCGTCTACTTGAGTACATCAGATCTATTTTATTATTGTGCACTGTGTTTAGAAAATAAATTCTGCTTTTAATATGTATAAAGATATGTAAAAAACATCTGAAATGCTCCTGTTTTAGTCAAGTACAAGTGTTGGTTAGTCATCTAAAAATATTTAAAATCATTGAAATGCCTTATTATGTATAATGAATGGCTTGGTTTGCCAAATGGGAGTAAAAAAAATATATATAAGATTTTTTGATGCTCTCGTGAGCATTGGGAACTTAGTATATAGTGTATATTATTTGCATAAACATTTTAATGGGTATTTGGGTGTATGAACTTTGTGACTCTGAGTGATGTGTAAATCTTTACAGCTATAGTTTTGTACATGTGATTCTATATCAACACTAACCAAACCTTTTCAAAACTCAGAGATTTTTGTTCAAAAATATTTTGGTTAGAGAACTTACCAATGGTATTTAGCATGTTAATGCTGTTGCTGCTGTATGTGGTTTATTAGGGTTAATTGGCTAAGATAAATTTAGTAAGCTACAGGCTTTTTACTTGAGTGATTGCTTTGATGTGTGGCAACTGTCAGCACAGCAGTGTATTGGTAATCAATCAGCTTTCATGATAAAATTTATATAACAAATTAACGATGTGCTGTGCAATGGAATCCAGATAGTTTAAATATATGTATTCCAAAGGTATCATTGAAACGTATGATATCATAAACATTTATTTATTCTATTTATTTAATGCAGTAACTGCCATTAAGCTATACAAAGATTTGGCCTGTAAAGACCAAGTCTGCAAAACAGTATATGCATGATAGAGTGGGCGAGTGGTAAAGACAGAGAAAGCAAATTTATTTGCTTGTAACACTGATATTTGCAAATCTTACTAAAAAAAAATGTAGCAGCGCAAAGACAATGTGTGTTACATGTTTGTGTTTATTGACATCAGTGGGAAACGCCATTGCATGGGACTAATGTGCTATCTGCGTCAAATATGGAAAAATCAGGGGTTCTTAACTAAAGGTTAAAGTCCAGAACATGGATCATCTTTGTTTTTTACTAGTGAACTATTTTTTTAACTAAACTAAAGTAATTATTAATCGTATTTTTAACAATGCATATAACTACAACTGTTTACATTTCATTAATATAATTATACTTCATTAAAGGCAACAGCAAATTTTTTATCACATTTGGTTGGTTTAGGTTTAATTGTTTTGGTAAAGCAGCTGCAAGTTGCTTCTTGAATGAAAACTGCTGGCTCATAGTCGACCTAATCTGAATCCCAAGCTAAACATTTTACAAACCTGTGGAATAATGTTACAATAAATGATGAACAATAATTTAAGTTATTTTTGCATTGGAAGCCAAGGCTCCTTGTCATAGTGACTTGTGGTAGGGCAGCGCAGATTAGCAATGTAGCCTTTCTATCCTGTCTATCTTTCTATCCTCAAGTAAATTATCTAAAAGATGTAAAAAGTATAGAGCAAGAAGGGAAACCATCTGAAACAAAGTTATGGAAGAGACCAAAAAACATGGTGTTTTCTAAAAAAAATATTGCCACTTTTTGCGCCCTGGCTTCTAAGAACAAAAATGTAAAGTGTATTGTTGTTATATCAGAAACGTATGAATATCTGAGCAAATTGATAAATAACTAAACTGCCAAATTGCTGAGACAATTTAACTTTATCAGTTAATTTTGCTGATCAATAATGATTAGTTTAAAGTTTTAACTTTTTATGTACTAGAGGTGTACTAAAGTTTTGCACAAGGAGAGCCTCACTAATCTCTAAACTAATGAAAATCTTTTTTAATAAAAATCTGCAGATCAATCTGCCAATTGCTGTCGAAATTAATTTTTGTTTTCTTATAAAGTAAAGTCTAAGTGCTTCTTGATGGGTCCCGTGGTCCCATCAAAAACATGGTCACGTGGTCTGAATAAATAACTTTGGGTAAAACTTTGGTTTATCTCTATAAATAACAGGTAGTTGTAAAACAATTGTGTATACAGTGGAAGATGCCTAGAAATGTATTAATGTACTGGAAATTGTATACATATTGTGTATATTTGTTTTAACAACTTTTGTAATCCAACTTGTATTTTAGACTTGATGATCCTTAATTAGGTCTGCAGGAAAGCTAAAGCCAAAATGTATATTTTATTTGTTCATTTGACAAAAAATGAACTGTTGTACAACAGTACCAATACCAGTAGCTATATATTCAAACATACAGTTAAAAAGCAGCACCTATATTATATACAATGCATTTATATGCATACTTACTAGTATAAAGCTTTCTTTATTGAATTCTAGTTTCATTTTTTCCCACTTTTGAAATATTTCAATATTTATTATACTGTAATAAAAAAAGCAAACAAACCCAAGATAGCTTTTGGATGTATTTCAGTTTGTATTGTGTTCTTAACTGCTTCCTAATTTCTTTTAAATAACTCAATAAAAACTAACATTAAATAATTGCTATTAATAATATTCAGACTATAATATAATGCACTTTTATTTATTTTTTTCTCTTGGTAATGCGAGACACTGCATACACAGCTGTTACAAGATAACTCAGCCGTACAATGTGAAAACCGTGTAGTTCATTATCAGAATCAGAATCAATTTATTTTCGCCAAGTAAGTTTGCACCTACAAGGAATTTGTCTTGGCAGTTGCTTAACAAACACAAACAAAAACAATACAAGGACAGACAGTGTGAATATTACAAGTTAAGGACATTATAAGTATAGTGGCAGTAAGCAATGTGAGAATTGTTCATGTTTAGTTCTGTGCTGATTACTTTCAGTCCTAGCAGCTCTAACGTGGTTCAGAATTAAGTATGGCTACGCTTGAGGAAAAAAGCTGTTCCTGTGTCTAGAGGTTTTGGTAGCGATTGACCGGAATCTTACTCCTGATGGCATGCGCTGGAAGATGGAGTGAGCTGGGTGAGAGGGGTCAGAGGCAATTTTGGTTGCTCTCTTTCTGCACCTGCTAGCGTAAAGATCCTGCAGGGAAGGTAAGCTACAGCCAATTATCCTTTCCGCTGATCAGGTGATGATGCGCTGCAGCCTCCCCTTTTCTAATGCTGAGCAGGAGCCGAACCATACAGTCATAGATGATGTTATGGTGGATTCTATTATAACTGTATTGTTAATCATTATAAGTTAAACCTATCCTAACCCCTGCTTTCCTAAATGAAACTCATGCAAACTCGCCTTCAAACTCAGTTTAAACACATATCTAATCTGATTTTGACAAGTGTTTTTCATATTTATTCTGGCATATTGGAATCATGTTGCTTTTTAACTTCACAATCACATGACATTTTGTATAGCTAATTGTTTCAAGTCCAATGGTAGCCTTCATTTTACAGAAGGAAGTCTCTTTGCTGCAAGGTGTAACATTAAAGGGGCACTATGGCGAAAAAGTTAAAATTTAAAATATGTGCAAACAGACAAATAGGAAGTACGTTTTTTCCAGAATAAAATGAGCCATAAATTACTTTTCTCCTACGTTGCTGTCACTTACAGTAGGTAGCAGAAATCTGACAGAAGTGACAGGTTGTGGACTAGTCCATCTCTTCATAGGGGATTATCAGCAAGGCTTTTATTCTTTATAAAGATATTCCCTAAAAAGGATTTATACAATGATGCTGGCCAGCCTTTGTTCTCGCTACACAGTTTTTTAGCAGTTGGACAGAGCAACTGCCATTCACTAAGTGCTTTTGAAAATAAATAAATCCCTGAGAATCCCCTATGAAGAGATGGACTAGTCCAAAACCAGATTTCTACTACTTACTGTAAGTGACAGCAACATAGGAGAAAAGTAATTTATGGCTCATTTTATTCTGGAAAAAAAACATACTTCTTCTTTGTCTGTTTACATATTTTACATCTTAAAATTTTGTCGCCATAGTGAAGGATTTAAGATCTCTCATAACCATTTTTTTTACGTGTTGGTGTACTTAAGATGACTTAAAATGGAACCCTCAACAATAATGCATTTGACTTGGATTTTTAATATTACCTCTTTTTAGTGATATGTTAAGTAATCTCAAGTATCTACAAAAAAGAGTATTATTATTATTATTATTATTATTATTTGCATTATTTTTTCAGTTGTAAAGTTTTCTGTATCAGGACATAATGAGAAAAAAACTTCTGGTCAGGTTCCAAGATTACTGAAATCAGACCTCATGTAAAATAAATAACAATAGATTCCACTGTGTCATTATTTATTTCACAAAAGTTAAACCAAAGTGTAGGAGCCATGCACGTGCACCGCCGCTTAAACACTGGACGCTGATATGCATCCAGATAGACTTGAGCGCCACCTATCTGGACAAGCATACTCATCCAGAAAAGCTGAACCAGTTAAAGTAATAATTTTCTATATGACTATTAGTTTTTCATATCATTGTAGTGTAGTTTTGGCCCACTTTTTTTTTTCTTACAGCATTGCTCAGTTTATTGATGTTTGCAGGCATTTGTTTAATCACAACTCTTTTAAGGTCCCTTAACAACATTATGATCAAGCTGAGGTCTAGAATTTGATTGGGCTTGTGACAGTTTAAATGTTTTCTTTTCCAGGATTCTTTTGTAGATTTGCTAGTGTGTTTGAGATTGTTGTCGGCTTGGCTTATGTCAGTACGTAAAACAATAAGAAGTCTTTGGGCAAGGTTCCTTTATGATCCTGGTCACCCATGGAGCACGTCCTAAGTGGCTGCAGCCCTAAAGCCCTTTGAGTCTGCCAGGAGAAAAACACTTAATACATTTTCTGTGTCTGGTCAAAACTAGGTCATGCTAAACAAAACAAAATTACCACAAAAATAGTCCTCACATTTGACTCTTGAATACTGTGGCATGCAGAGAAGTTTATGGTCGACTCAATAATTTCAAAGTACCCAGGTCCTATAGATGCAAAACAAGTCAACATCCTCACTCCTCCATCACCATGTTTGATAGTTGGTATGATGTATTTATGCTGATATGCTGTGTCTAGTGGTTTGCTGTTTTCCAAATGTGGCACTGTGCATTGTGCCCAGACATCACCCTCACCCTTGCACAGTTGCATGCAAACAAACAATGTTCTTTGGCCAAATAGGACCAAAGCCATGCTGGCATGTTCTTTTTAGAGAGAAGAGGCTTTCTTATGGTCACATTTTCAAAATTTTTCCTTTAATTGTACTGTCACTAATTTAGGTCAAGGTGCAATTAGAAACTCTTACCTGTAGAATCTTAAAGTGCGAACACACGCACTACGGCCGCCAACGACGGGTCCGTCAGACCCTCCCGCTGGGCGGACTTTCAGGCGACAGTAGCGCGTGTGTACACACTGTCAGCGGACTGATGAGGCTGTTTCTGAGCGATCCGCCCGGTAGATCGTTCAGAAACAGCCTTATTAGTCTGCCGAGAGTGCGTAAACACGCGCTACTGTCTCCTGAAAGTCCGCCCAGCGGGAGGGTCTGACGGACCCATCGTTGGCGGCCGTAGTGCATGTCTACGCACCTTTAGATGTAGCTCTTGGATTTTTTGCAATTTCTCTGAGCATTGCAGAGTCTGATCTTAGTGCCAATTTGCTGAGATGATCACTAATGGAAAAGTTTGCAACTTGAATGTTTTCCACGTTGTGAATAATCTTGCACACTATCAAATGTTGAACTTCAAATTGTTTGGAAATGGCTTTGTTACCCTCCCCAGATTGATGGGCATCAACAATTGCTTATCTAAGATAATAACTCATTTACCTTGTGTTATCCCACACCCTTTGACATTCCAGGTCTGAAAACTGCCAAAAAATGTGTGATTTTATAGAGGTGGTCACATTTGCTGATGTTAAAGTGCATTTGATTAGCAACACCCGGTTTCAAATTATCCAGTTAATGTTTATGAATGTGGTAAGGGTGTGCTTTATTTTGTACACAATGCTTTAGGTTTTAACTTTTTTTAATTTTGTTAAATAATGACACTATTTTATGTGCAGTTATTCACCTGAGGTTGTTGTAATTCGTAATTTTAAAATCTGCTAAGAACCACATAATTTGTATTATGTATGTCCTGTTACAGAAGATCTTAGAATTTAAAGATGGTGTACTTTCTGTTTCTCATAACTGTAAGTTGTTACACTGTGCTTATTCTGATGGCAAACTAGAAACTGTGTGTACTGATGTCTGCTTACTTAATCTGTTAGGAAGCAGAAATCACCTAAAAACATAAGTTTCACTTACCTGGGGCTTCTGCCAGCCCCCTGCAGCCGACCTGTGTCTATGCTGTCCTGGACCAATCCTCCATTCCACTGCCACGGCTCACTTTTCTTCACGCAGTGGAAGCCGACTTCTAAGTCAATGTCCACTGCACCCTGGCCACTGTATCCTCGTATATGTTCCCATAGCCAGAAGCATCCTGCGGAGGCGCAGTATGAGAAAATCTCTACTGCGCATACACAGTACGTCCCCGGAAGCATGAATAAGGGCGCAGTGCACTCCAACTTCGTGACGTGAAAGTGAGCCGGGGCGGGTGAACAGAGAATCGTATGGTATGTGGGCACAGGTCAGCTGCAGGGGGTTGACAGAAGCCCCAGGTAAATGAAACTTTTTTTTTTTCCTTTTAGGTGAATTCAGTTCTGCTTTAAAACAAACTCCACGGATTTACAGTTGTAAATTGACTCTCAGCACTTTTTAGTAATTTTCTTCTATTAAAATGCTGCTAGCATCTGCACACGCCGATTACCAATGACACATGACACATTTTTGTAATCTAAACAGTGGTAGTAGACAGTTTATACTTAAGATAGAACAGAAGCAAAATCAGTAATGCAAGCATATTGCATTAGTTGTCAGAATCCAATTTAAAGAGGAACTTTAGCCTAAACAAGCATACTCTCATTACGTTACATTAGTTATGTTAATTAAAATAGATTGGTAATATAAAATCTTACCCACCCTGTTTTAAAAGAACAGGCAAATGTTTGATTTCATGAGGGCAGACATCTTTTTGGTTGAAAGGAGGTGACAGGGAGCATGAGACACAGTTCCAACTGTCCTGTGTGCTGATCACCCCTCCCAGTTGCTAGGCAATGTGAATAACAACATAGGAAACCTTATCATGCTTTGCACAGCATCAGGGGAAAAAAGCCCGGGCAGTTTTCTTTGATGGGTGGAGCTTAGCTAAAAATGCAGCTAAAAATGATGCTTTGGTAAGAAAAACAAAGTTCTGATGCTGTGAAACTGTTAAAGAAACGCCAAGCCTTTTCAGTTCTGCTGAGTAGATTTTTAGTCTGGAGGTTCACTTTAAGTTATAATCTGAGGAAAAGAAAAAAGCAGAGTGCGCTCAAGGTTCAATAAGTTAAATAGGCCAACCGACTGTCGACTGATCTCACCTGTGAGGTGTTTATTTCCTTTTAAGCAATACCAGTGGCCTGGCAGCCCGGCTGATCCTCTGCCTATAATACTATTAGCCATAGCCCCTGAACAAGCATACAGCAGATCCGGTGTTTCAGACTTTAAAGTCAGATCTGACAAGACTAGCTTCATGCTTGTTTCTGGTGTTATTCAGATACTACTGCAGAGAAATAGACCAGCAGGGCTGCCAGGCAACTGGTATTGATTAAAAGGAAATAAATATGGCAGCCTACGTATACCTCTTACTTCTGTTCCCCTTTAAAGAAAGCACATTTTTGATTGTGTATTTTGTCTGATTGAATCACACCTTTGGATTCAATTAACATATTTCATTGCAGTTATATTTGTAATAATTTTATAGTAAAAAGTAAAGTAAGGTTCACTTGACTTTTAACCCTTTAATGAACTGATCCCTCTGTAATGAGGTAGATCTATAAGATCACTTGCTATTAAAGTACCTTTCCAAATAAGAACAAGCTTTTCAGCAAATGAGACATGTTGCCACTTTTAATTATTGGTATACCAACTAGTGCTGTTTGCCTTTTGGTACTGTGGAGTCTTACTCCACAGCATGATCAGTAGATCTGTGTGCTGTGCTAAGATAACTGGTGCTAATTGGACAAGTCCAAAAGGATATGGTTTGTTTAAAGAAAATTGCACTTAAACTAGGTTTACAAGAATAAATCTGGACATTTTTAATATATTGTTCTTTTGTAGGACATGCATATTGCTGAAATCAGTATTTGTTTTTTTTTTTTTAGATATGTTTAAGGGGTTAGAGCTCAGTAAAATAATTGCAGAGTTTTTGTTTTACTCTAAAATGGAGGTCTCATCTGTGTCATGTATTTTAGTGGCTACAATACCTTGTAGAGACTGATAGGAAGACTAGCCATCCAAAGTTGCTATGATCAGGACCTTCAAATAGATGACTGTACATACTAAGGATATGGTGTGGATTACTACATACAACTCTTCTTGCTACCATTCTGAGTTGGTTGATTGCTTAGATTTTATAGTCTTTCAAATGCATGTTTGCTGAATTTTAGGCATTAAGGCATTAAACGTTATCTAAAAGTTACTATTTCATTTCGAGTGAAATTAAACATTAGAACATACAATTTTACCTCAATGATGCTTCATTCTGACTAGTTCCACAAAGCATACATTGCTATTGTTTAGTTTAAACACTGAAGGTGCACATGCACTATAATTGTTATTGCTTATTTTATTGCACTGAACCTTGAACTCTACAGCTGCAAGGCAAGAGTGCTGGCCGCTTAGGCTAGGTTTTAATTTTGCGAAAACGGGCCGATTCCCCGGCCACAAATTCAAATGGAATTTGGCAGCCTATAGAAGTGAATGCAGAGCATCCAAATTCGTGGCCGGGGAAAAAATCTTACAGCCTGCAGCATAATCTCGTGCGAATTCTATAGCCATGCCTAGCATGGCTAGAGGGATTCAGCTGTGCCGGCGTCGCACAAGACACATTCCGAGCACAGTGGAAACAAAGCCTTCCCGTGCTGACTATTTAGTCATGTCAATGCCTGTTTGGACTGTTGAAAAAATGTGTTTAACCTTTTTTTATGAATAATCAGTACATGCCCAATATTCTCCTGGGCATGATTCAAATAGGGCAAACATGTAATAATCTGAAGGTAAAATTGTTCTATACCCTCAATTTAAACATTATAATTACACAGTGCTTTTATCTTTCAAACTTGGCCATTAGAAGATATAGCCAAGTAGTCACACTCGGTTTCCTGCAGTCAATAAGTTGATTGCAGCTTAAAGAGGAACTGCACTAAAAAGAACATAATTAATTTAAAAAAATAGCTTTTGCAATATTGCTTATTAAATTATTTTAGTGTTTGCCAATTATAAAATCTTTCATCACCCTTTCCCTATCCTGATTCACATTCTAAAATGTATTACAGGTGGCAACATCTTTAGTACTATCAGGTGCATCTCTAGGGAATGTTTGTTAAACAGCTTAGGCTAGGGCATCACTGGGAGGGCAGAACTACATACCAATATACACTAATATATAGCTATAAGAGTTGTTTCTGATGTTTAAACCAGGATAATTGATGTAAAATTGGTTATCCTAAATAATGTACATTCTACTACATATCATTACCGTGCCCTTTTAAGCCTTTTGCCCTTTCGCCATGAAAGTTTACATCTGTTGCACATGGGTATCAATATATCATGAAAATACATGAATATAAATACTCATTTCTTCCACTGCACTAGCAGGATAAAGGAAATGCAATAGTTGTTTGTGATTGGTCCAGTTCCAAAATGTATTAATTTGCATGAAATTAACAAAATTCAGTACCACCTGGAAATTCTAAGCATCTTTTGAACCATTCCCAATTGTATTATGTGACACAGATGTTCAATTTTTTTTTTTAATGTCTTCTGGGCTCCAGGTATCAATGGGGTGTATTCAGTAATGGCTTGTACAATTTATGTGTGCAGTTAGCACACATGCATTTTACCAAGAGTTATGCAAACTTCATAAACCTTATATTACATAAAACATGCATTGCTTGTGTATTGCATGCTATGCAGATAATGTAACATGTGTTATATAAGCAACAAATGTGCTGTGTGTATAACATACATTAACCACTTGCCGACCGCACACTCATACCGTGTGGCGGCAAAGTGGTAGCTGGAGGACCAGCGACGCGCCAGGTGCCTCCCTAATTAATCAGGAAAGTCCGTTCGCGCGAGCGGTCGTTTCCTGTTAGATCACGGAGCGGGTCTCTGTGAATAGCCTGCGAGCCGCTGATTGCGGCTCGCAGACTAAATGTAAATGTAGGAAACGTATGTCTCCTTTGTTTACATTGTACGGCGCTGCTGCGCAGCAGCGCCGTAAGGCAGATCGGCGATCCCCGGCCAATCAGCAGCCGGGGATCGCCGCCATGTGACAGGGGACGTCCTGTCACAGGCTGCACAGGACGGATAGCGTCCTGTGCAGCCCTGATCACCAGGGGGCAAGGTAGGAGAGGGAGAAGCGGAATTTCGCCGCGGAGGGGGGCTTTGAGGTCCCCCCCCGCAACAATAGTGCCAGCAGGAGCGATCAGACCCCCCCTGCACATCATCCCCATAGGGGGGAGAAAACGGGGGTGATATGATCGCTCAGCATACACCCTGATCTGTGCTGGGGGCTGCAGAGCCCACCAAGCACCGATCACAAAAAACAGCGCTGGTCCTTAACCACCCTGGCGTTCTATTGAGATCGCCATGGCGGCTGCGGGAGGTTTTTTTTTAAATTAAAAAAAAAACTATTTCATGCAGCCAACTGAAAGTTGGCTGCATGAAAGCCCACTAGAGGGCGCTCCTGGAGCATAATTCCGATCGCCTCCGGCGATCAGAATTAACAAGGAAGGCTGCAATGAGCAGCCTTCCTTGTTTGGCTTTCCTCGTCGCCATGGCGACGAGCGGAGTGACGTCATGGACGTCAGCCGACGTCCTGACGTCAGCCGCCTCCGATCCAGCCCTTAGCGCTGGCCGGAACTATTTGTTCCGGCTGCGCAGGGCTCGGGCGGCTGGGGGGACCCTCTTTCGCCGCTGCTCGCGCCGGATCGCCGCAGAGCGGCGGCGATTGGGCAGCACACGCGGCTGGCAAAGTGCCGGCTGAGTGTGCTGCTTTTTATTTGATTCAAATCGGCCCAGCAGGGCCTGAGCGGCACCCTCTGGCGGTAATGGATGAGCTGAGCTTGTCCATACCGCTAAGGTGGTTAAGGGGGCGGGGGGGGTAAAGGCTGGGTCCTCAAGTGGTTAAGTAAGCTATGTTCATATATTTTGTAGTTACCATAATGACCAGTAAAATGTATTTCGCCATCTGCGTGTGTAAATTTTACAGTCCATTAGTGAACAGAACCCAATGAATGGTTTCTTGGGATCCCAGATAGTAGCTTTGATCACCCAGAAATTTTGAACGGTATCATTGGTAGAATCCTACTGAATGAATACAGTTTATATCAAAAATGATGTCTTTACACACAGGAAAATGTATGGCAGAATTCCAAAGCAATAGGCAAATTTGTACTCTTTCTTTTACATTTGATAATAGAGACCAACATATCCCCATTACTTTTTATCTTTTATATAACATTAGAGGACATTTGTTGTCATGCGATCTACATGATTAAATGCCATATGATAATTTGTTGCATCAATCAGTGGGACTAAATAATAATTATTTGATTTGCATGTACAGTAGCATGTTCTGTTTTCTTCCATTGTGAGTTTGCTAGTTAAGTCACTAAAGCAAGCCTTTCTCTTTGTGATTTATAATATGGCTAACTGCATTGTTTATATAAATTGGGTTGTTACATAAAGAACTGTTCACAAGTGTTTTACAGGGAAACTAGTTTTCAAACATGTATACATCTCTAACTCAATGTAATGATGTGATTTTTATTGGGGTACTCTGTTCCTAATCTGGCAGTCATTGTATTCACAAGATCATTTTTTGTATAGATAATTTTAAGTGTCCAGTTTTGTAATTATATGTTTCTTATGCCACGAATACTAGAAGGTAATGTATAAATAAAGGACTTTATGCTTTTGCAAAGAATCTGTACATTTTCATATATTGTTTATATAAAGTTCAAATATTTTCTATTGCCACTTTTCAGACAGACCTATTGCAGTAGTTCTCATAATCGGAAACCATGATTCATTGAAGGTACTGCTAGCCAAAGGGTAACATTTTCATGTTTGTATTGTAATTCATATATTAAAAGCCAGCATCACTGCCAAAACATCGAATGTGGTTTAGCGTTGTATCTGTATTGTAACAAACCTTATCCGGTAAGGTTAATTGGACACATTTATACCTGAGCATATTTAAAGCATATTCATTTGTAATTAATTTGAGAATTTTGATGTATTGTTAAGCTCTTTAAAATATGTACATTTTGCTCCATTTTCAACATTTTGGCCTTATTCGGTTTACTCTGTGCGTAGGTAAAATTGCTCTAAAGTGACCTTTTGCGATTTAAGTATGTGATATTTTAAATAAAATACTACTTCACCCCTGTTCACAGTTTCGACCTTGTAAAAGTTAAGTTGTCTAAGGTGCATGATAATCACATTAAATATTACTGCAACCATGACCACACAACAATCTCCCAGAGGTACCGTCAGGAGGTTGTCTACTTTTTTGCATGTATTAGAAGCCCCGAAAAGACAATGCATTTTCTTATGTAAAAGTTGAACTTTAGGATCATAAGGTTTGATGTAATCTTCCCACTAACCTGTTTTAGATTTTTTTTCCTTTTGGTTTCTTGGTTTGGTTTCATGTGAATAATTAAATAGGGAAAAGGCCAAGGTAGATAAAATGAATGAGGTTAAAGTTTAAATAGCAGAACTTTAGGGCTGTCCTTGTCATACAGTATGTAAAGGTACCTGTGGACCCCTTTACGATTCTGCTGTAAGAGCTCACATTTAGGGGTTAGTATTCTTTATGTCCGTTCAGCCATGTACTTAGAACAGAATCCAGTCTGTAAAAACCTGTAAAACAAAAGCTTGTTTGTTTAATATCACTTATTGCTGTATTTTCTTTTTCAGTTTTAGTCATAGTTGTTTCCTCACAGGCATACTATAGGCATACTATACTATGTATATATGCACTTTGGTGTAAAATAATGGAAATATTGCTGCTCTGGATCAGTGCAACCATAATTCGCAGAGCAATCAATGCTGTCAACAGCACACCAATCCTAATTAAACTGTCTGACTTTTATTCTTTACATGCCATATTGTCAGCCCAGACAACAGAAATATAAAAAAAAAAACGTTTTAAAAGGGACCTTCTGTGCCACAAAAAACAAAACTGGTTTTGCTGCATAGTCCTACTTCCCTCTTGTAAAACTGCCTTGGCAGTTTTTTTCTTTCGCTAATTCCACTGGGAGATTGGGTCAAATATACACAGGAGGTGTCTCTTAGAGCATACCAGTGGCAAATAGCAATAATATGAGCAGGGCCCCCAAAGAGGGAACAAAGTGTCACTAGTATAAAGTGCATATTGCGAACCAGATACCTATTGCAGTAGATCTGTGAACAAAAAAAACAGTGGGCTCTCAAATGAGCATTACAAAACTTGTGTCAGTGAGTCTCGGTTTTTCCGCCAGTAGATGCCATTGCTAGTGGAAATGAGCCCTAATGCTATGGTTAAATATGCCTTTACTTATATGTATACAGTTTGCTGCAGGCAAATGGGTGTCTTAGTAGCTATGTAAGACTGGCATGAATGGAATATGAAAAAAATATGCTTGATGTACCATCATGGGTTTACTGTATTCTCTTTTTCAAGTACAGATGTATTTGAAGTGTGTGCAGGATTTCTGACCCAGCAAGAAAGATCCATCCTTAACTCCCCCTGAAACAGTTCTATATCAGCAGTATCATCTCCCAGCATGTCCAAAATGAACGGAGTTGCCCCCCCCCCCATAAGTATTTTTACTGGGTTTGATAGGGTGGCAATAACGATAAATATAATAAAAGTATTTATAATTGTTGAGTGCATTAGCACCCATTCTTTGTTTCCTACTTTTCCGGTTTTTCTTTTCTTTTTTATAGGCCTTGAAAGCCTAATATATATATATTTTGTAAAGAAAATGTAAATGACTGTAAAAGAAACATATTTAAATGATGAAAAATATTTGAAATATTGTTCAAACAGTATCTTAAAATAAAGGGATATAATTTAAAATCACACAGAATAATTTATTTATAATTAAAAACATGTTTAAGATGGAAAGACCTTACAGTTCCAATGTATTGTGCATTACTGGACATTTTCTGAAAGAATATGATCTAACACAACATATTATTTCTCAATATCGCTTTACAACACTTCTCTCATTGTTCATTTTATGAAAGACTCCATGAATGAACGTGCATATATTCCCAGCTATTTATCTTTTGCATGTAACACAAGATTACAATATGGACTAATAAATCAAAAGCCTAAATCCCATGTGGATTTTTAAAGTGTAAAGAAATAGCGCTTATCCATCTAGTGTACAACATGAGGACAAAAATGATGACAGTAGAAAGAGATTGCTGACTTCTCAAGATACTTTTCTATTGCCAATTTCTCAAATGATATGTCATTGTCAGTACACATGGCACAAATATAATGAAGACCTGTCACTTAAATGTGTTGTATCCATATTTTTTGACCAATACAGTCATGCACCACAAGACAGCAGGACAGCATTCCCTTTGTTACATTAATCCTGTTTGTCTTCACAACTGAATCTAACTAAATCAATGTCAGATCCAGTGTTAAAACATATACTCTTGCTAAGCTATTTTAACAATAACCAAACCCTGTACTGAAAATAAATATCTGTATTACTGAAGAAAATATTTGAAGGATAGGCAGGCACTGAAGCTACATTCACTTGAAGCATAAATGTCACCCAAAATTATCTTTTGTGATCACTTCAGTGGAAAGTTTACCTGTGATCAGAGGGGAGGAAGATAAGGAGGTGAAATCCCACTGCAGCACAGTAGACTCAGTGTGAAATGGCCCTAATAGTAGTCAGCTGAGTGATATTTTTAGTAATGGGGCTTTTCGGTCCTTAGCCCTTTATTCTCTCCTAGTGGTTCTGGGTCACCATGAGCTATCTAGGAATCCTATATTTTTTCTTGGCGTGTGCTAATAAGTTAATCTATTAACAAAGAGAAAAATAGACCATATACTTGACAATATAAAGCCCCATCTACACAATCTGATTCTTTGTGCGATTCGATTCTATTTACGATCTGATTAAATCTGACATGTCCGATCGGGATTCTATTTGATTCAATTCAATTTGCCATTTTTTTTGCAATGGCAAATCGAATGAAATCGAATCCTGATCGGACATGTCGGATTTAATCGTAATCAATCGTAAATGGAATCGTAATCAAATCGCACAAAGAATCATATCGTGTAGATTGTGCTTTAGCTTAGGGTGTCAAGACCAATATAAAGTGTTTCCTCTCATGACAAACAAATTTAAAATTTATTTGTTTTCAAGATTTGCTATGGCAAAAGCATCGGTAAAATAGATTTTTATGATAAGATACATTCGGTAATGATAGTGCTAAACAGTTATATGGAAGCTTAAGTGACATAAGATTAACATTTGTATGTACATTGCCAAGCACAAAATAATAAATATGCTGTATTGCTTTTCTTCTTTCTCTTTCTGAAAGAGTTAATATTCTGCTATGCAACTGACAGTTTTTCACCAATCGGACTATAGCATCCTTTAAGAAATTGCAGCCATAAAATACTTTTCTCTCAGAAGTCCAGCTCTCTGACATGACAGGATAGGTAAAAAAGGTTAGTAGTTCATATATTTGAGCACTCGGAGACATGGGACAGATTCATACTAATGCATTTATGCTAGTGATTGTGTACCAGTGCTCCCTGTAGTCTCTGATGTCATGTACATCTGGAGACAAGTATGGAGGGGTGCTGGTACACACTCACTAGCATGTATACAGAGAAGGAAAGAGGATCAGCCAAGCAGAGCAACTACACTGGATTCAGTATGCGCAATTCCACTGCAGCCACACGCTTTAGCCTTAGATCTAAAGTTCCACACATGGGCAGAAGGAGAGAAGTTGGTGCCATTAAGGGGGAAGGCAGGGGGGGGGGGGTTGCAAACTGACATGCAGATATTGGTACACCCCTCCAGCTACGACATTGGTAGTGACGAAGGGATTGGCAAGGGGGGGGGGGGGGTTGATGCTGGCTGGCTGCATGAATTAAGGTAAGATGGACAGGACAGGGGACAGGTAATTACTTTTCTAACCAGCAGGAAAGGAATGGGGAGAGGGGGACAAATAATGGCAACACTGCATACTGCGAGTATGGGAAAAGGTGTATCATTGTTGAACTTGTGGACCAGAATGGTCAATGGGCATACTTGGGGACCAGGAGGGAATAATGTTTACAGTACTTTACGCAATGCAGCTGTTAACTCCTCCTGGTCCCTAAGTGTAGCCGTTAACTTTCCTAGTTCAACTTATTATTGAATCAATAAACAATTGCACTTTAGATGGTTAAATAATGGGGTCAACTTATTCACAAAGTCGACTAATACGGTAGTTGATAATATATGCTATGTATTTGTATTTACACAGAATATTTCTATCATTAGTACCTCTCCTTAAAGGGTCAATGTGATGAAAACTGTAAAATACATAGGTATAGATACTTTTGTAGATGTACATTTGTTCCAGAGTAAAATGCACTATATTTTGTTTTATTTTAATGTAGCTTTCACATACAGTAAGTGACTTTAATTTGATTTCTCTAACCTGTTACTGACAGGTTTGGGGTTAGTACTTCTCCTCACAGGGGGACCTGAAGGTTTCCTTTATTCCTTTATAAGCACTGCCTGGCAAGGATCTCTACAAACATCTCACACAGCAAGCATATGCTCACATGCTATTCTGGCTGTTCGACTTACCAACTGCCATTCAGTAATTGCTTTTGAAAATAAAGAAAACCCCCTGACAATCCCCCATGAGAAGAGGACTAGTCAAAAACCTGTCAGTAAGAGGTCTGAACCCTCAGAATAAAAACATTTTCTATAAGTGACAGTTACACAGAGCAACATTAATTTACAGTGCATTTAATTCTCTTACACGCATATTTTAAATCCTAGCGGGATGCTTTAATATCAACATTTGGAATTAAGAAAGGCAGAGTTTCGACATAACCAGAGATCACAGGAAAATTGTCTAGGGGCAAAATGCTAAGAAAAGCTCTTTTAGTGTGAATGGGCCCTTAGAAAGTGTGTTTGCTTTTGGCTGCAGAAACAAAACAAAGCAAATTTTGACCTGTTTAACCCTGTCACATGTTCATATCATTTACATGCACTGTTTGGAACAGTGCAAACTTTATTGAATTACAGCAGGTGCCCCTAGACAATCTTCCATGCTGAGAGGAAGTACGCCAGTGCATTTATTAGAAGAGCATTTTTTTGCCCATCTGATACATGTGCACCTACCAATCCTTATGCGGGATGTGTAGGTATGAGGCTCTGATCTCACTTGGGAAAGTGGGATACTACTTTTTTAATAGCATCTGTTGTTTAATTTGTTTAACATACTGCTATTTAGAATGTGTAATGTAGTAACAGTGCTATATGGATATGCAGTTTAGTAAGAAGTCTGTTGTAATTATCAAGAATCAATCGTAACAATATTCTACACAAAGCTCTAACAGCAATTACAAAATAGTTTTTTTTCATGTAAAAGCCTTTATATCACATACAACAGTCTTTTGGCACCAAAATACCAGATATTTGGGGCCAGTCTTTGTTTCCATGAAGACTGAGCATTTTAATGTTTATTAATGTTGTCAAGATTTGGCAATAATTACTGTGGGAAGATATAATGAATAGATAGAAGGGAAAAGTTCAAGGTCCATCTTTTTTGGACCTGCCAACCTAATTTTATGTTCTTACTAACAGCAGTAGTTGCATATGGATCCCTAAACTGGAATCCATATAATTTACCTTTCAGCTTCAGGGTGTACTTACAAAAATAAAATAAAAACATTTAACATTTAAAACTGACCCCCTAAAAGTTGTGGGCACAAATATTGCATCTATGGTTACAAAGAAAAATAAGATACACTGTAACACTAAGCTTTACAAACAGATATATACTAGAATTTCAAAATAAGATTTACAAGAGTTAGTTAGAAATGGCCCAAACAGTTCGGCGGACAGTTCCCGGCAAATTTCTGCTGTTCTCTGCGAACAAATGGCGTGTTCGACCCGTCCCCTATACATCATCATGGAGCCAAACTTTGACCCCTTACCTCACAGTCAGCAGACACATGGCAGGCAATCGGCTAGCACCCCCTCCTGGACCCACACCCCCTATTAAAAAGCAGTTGTGGAGGCCATATTGGATCAATTCTCTGCTGACTGGTAACGAGAGCAAGATCAGACTTGCTGCAGATAGGTAGGGCAAGTGTTAGCTAGGCCTGTGTTCTTGCTCCTTACATGCTGTAAAAGCACTCCAAACAGCCCTTTTGAGGGCTAGCACATTGGTCTCCTGTATTATTTTTTTTTGTGTGTGTGACACTCCACAGCCCACTGACATCCAGAGCTGTATGCACACTACTGCTCTTGCCTCATTAAGTTGCAGGCACAGAACCACTCCAATGCATTATTATTTCACTGTGTTCTGATAGTACTATTGTATCTCTCTGTGTGAGACACTCCACAGCCCATTGACACCCAGAGCTGTGCATAATGTGATTTCTGCCCATTTGGGTTTAAAACCTGACTTTGCATCAATTCCATAATTTTTGGTGAGACTTTTGGCATGGATTGCACGCTGGCATGCCCCTATCCAGGAGTTAGAACCCTTGAAACAACTTTTTCATCACTTTTGTGGCCAGAAACAGTCTTTGTAAGTTTTAAAATTCGCCTGCCCATTGAAGTCTATGGTGGACAGATTCGCCTTTTCGTGAACATTTTGCGGAAGTTCCTGTTCGCGAACAGAAAATTCTATGTTCGCGACATCTCTGTTTATCAAAGCTCCGATGTGATACATTCAGTTGTAAATTGCATTATGGATCATTTTGAAGGGGTCTATCATAATCAATTTGTTTTAAGGAAGCAAAATGTTTAAAAATGTGTCATCGAGTGTTAGTGGAGATGGAAGGAAGGAAGAATAGGCAAGCTCCTTTAATTTTTAGTGGGATAATGTGGACTGGACCAGATCACCTTTTCTTGAAAATGCAGTTGCTTGACAACACCCTATTATGCATAAAACTGCAAGTGAACACCATACATATCATAATTCATTGGGAACATGTACTGGAGCACTAAACCTTTTACTGCACATCTAAACCAATTTTCTGGTAGCAAGCAACCCTTGCACTGTTACCATTTACACAGCATAAATGTTCTTAAACTTAGCGGTATGGACGAGCTCAGCTCGTCCATGACCGCCGCGCTGGATTGCTCTGGCCCTGGTGGGCCGATTTTCATAATTTTTTTTAAAACACGCAGCTAGCACTTTGCTAGCTGCGTGTTGGGGATGATCGCCGCCGCTACCTGCCGCGTAACAGGGCCCCCGAGACCCCGTGCGCAGCCTGCCCAATCAGTGCCAGGCAGCGCTGAGGGGTGGATCGGGACTCCCTCTGACGTCACAATGTGATCACGATCGTCACCATGGCGACAGGGGAAGCCAAACAGGAAATCCCGTTCCGAACGGGATTTCCTGTTTGCTCTGATCGCCGGAGGCGATCGGAAGGGGTGGGGGGATGCCACTGCTCAGCGGCTATCAAGTAGCTAGTGCTAGGCTAGCTACATGATTAAAAAAAAAAATTGTGCTGCGCAGCCACCCTGGCACAAGCAATAGAACACCAGGGTGGTTAAAAAGAAACAAGGATATGAAGGAGCAACAGCCAGGCAACATGACTTCAAGAGCTATTTGAGAGGGTTTTACTCCTATGGATACAGGGATACAGGAGGAGCAATCTGGATTGGTATATGAAGGAAGTGAGTCTATAGTGTAGATGCAGATGATTCGGTGCTGCTCTTTGGGTACCACTGTACAGTGGTGGTGGAGATGTTTCCTAGGAGCAGAAGAAGTGCACTCAGGGATGCAGGTGAGAAAGGTGGCCAGCCAGCTGAGGAATGATCTCACCTGAAGTAGGTGAAGTTGGTACTGATAGACCCTTATGGGTCTATCAGCAAACAGGCTGTTGTCCCTTTAAGCTAGAGACTGAGCTAGGTGGCACTGGCAGTCACATCCTCCTCGAGGTGATTGGCCTGGATCGTGCAGGAGCAGGGTCCAGGTGCGGCTGACAGCTCTAGCCGCATGCCTCTCTGTCAGGGCTCTAGTCTGCAGGCAAGCAGGTAGCAGTGGTGAAGCAGAGTGCTCTGATCCTCTTGTACACTAGCCTGTATCATCTATGCCATACAATGAGCCTATACAAGTAGGTCCTGAGCAGCTGGGAAGTGCAGGGTAGTAGTGGAGGTTGAGTGAATGGAGGAAAGACACAGAGAGGCCCATGTTGAACGTAACATTTGGTTTGTTTATTTTAAAGCGTGCAACGCATTTCAGGGCCATTCCTCTTTCTTCAGGCAAAACATTTTACTGCCACCTAGCCTGGTCCCTGTCTTAAAGGGAACCTGAAGTGAGTAAAATTATTTAAAATAAACACATGACGTAGCTGCAAATGAATATTACATACTAACCTCACCGTCCGTTCCTCTCAGAAGCTCACCATTTTCTTCTTACATTGATCCCTTCCAGTTCTGACAATATTTTGTCAGAACTGAAATACACCAGTTGCTGTCAGTTATATATCAGCAGCTGTCAGTTACAACTGAATGTGCAAGGTAATATCCATGTTTCCCTATGGCTCAAGTGGGCGATATTACAGTTTAACAGTTTGCTGACCAGGAAGCTGTTATGGGGTAATGGCCATTTTTAAATTAGATGCTTTCCATGAGAAAATGTATGCATGCTTAAACACCAAGTTTAACCCTAGCAAGTCTGGATTTGCAAATCTGGCCTAATTGGCTATTCATGAGGCAATGCTCATGCAAATATGCATTTGCTTTCGCATGCCAAACTATGCAGGGTCAAAAAAACAATACCGCAAAGCGGTCGCCCTGTGGGAATTAGTTCATGCTACATTAGCACTATCCAGGAGCGCCATGGGGAGGCTTCCCAATGCCCCCCATACAACCGGGGAGACCGCGGGGTCCCAGGCTCTCTCACTGCCTGGTAACCACAGCGGCACCCCGGAGGGGGAGGCTGGGTGGCGCAGGCGACCGCCCCCCCCCAAGCGTGGCCAGTGCCAGGGAAAGCCGTCCGCACCCACCTCCTAATATTAAAAACAGGCACTTACCTTAATGTCCATTGCGTTTTGCTACATGCGCATTAACTTGGGGGCACCACATGAGAAAGGAGTTAAACATGGGTCACCCCAAGCTTGTATGTGAGCCAGCCCTGAGCTCTAAAGCTTGGGGTGACCCATGCTTCACTCCTTTCTTATGTGGTGCCCCCAAGTGAATGCGCATGTAGCAAAATACAATGGACATTAAGGTAAGTGCCTGTTTTTAATATTAGGAGGTGGGTGCGGACAGCTCTCCCCAGCGCTGGCCACGCTTGGGGGGGGTCATCTGCACCACCCAGCCTCCCCCTCCGGGGTGCCGCTGTGGTTCACAGGCAGTGAGAGAGCCTGGGACCCCACGGTCCCGCCGGTTGTATGGGGGCATTGGGAAGCCTCCCCATGGTGCTCCTGGATAGTGCTAATGTAGCATGAACGAATTCCCGCAGGGCATCCGCTTTGCGGTATTAGTTTTTGACCCTGCATAGTTTGGCATGCAAAAGCAAATGCATATTTGCATGAGCATTACCTCATGATAAGCCAATTAGGCCAGTTTTGCAAAGCCATATTTGTTAGGGTTAAATTTTGGTCGGAGCCTAAGGAGCTGAGGAGACGCTGGAGGATCCTGTGCTACGTTTTTTTATATGCGCATGTTTTACTGCAAATTTGTAAGTGCACTACTTTTATTACTTATTAAAATCAAACGGAATTATGCTATGGTCGGCTTTGTTTGAGTCCTAGGATGTCCTTTATCCCAAAAACTGAAGTTATAACAACACGCTATATTGCTGGTCTGTTGCGGGTTGGCCAGTGCATCTGGTGAGCGCCTTGTGTATCTGTTTATGGTGGAAGCACGTTGGTGGCACTGTTCTGGAAAAGGGGTGCACTGGTGATAATATTAAGCTCTATCCAAATGGTATCACACTATTGCATTTCCCTTGTTTTATTCTGAGCTTATGGTCGGATGCCTGGAGAGGCTGGTGAAGTGATCGGAGGAATCTCTTGCTGGCAAGGCCAAAAACGCTGACTGCTGATCTGAAAAGATTGGCCAACCGATCTGGTGAGCGTATAGTGATAAGCGCTGTGACAGAAATTTTTCAATTTCTTTGGAGGAAGTTTTACAGTGAAGAGCCTATACTTATCAAATGTGGATGAACTTTGTTTGGACAGCATTAGGCTTACGCCAAAGAGGACATTGATTACTTAGCAGCATTAGTGTTGCAGTTCTTGTTACTGTTGATCGCTCTGCTTTTATGTTTTTAATATTTTTGTGAGTGTTACACACACTTTTTATGCAGTAAGCGAACCAGATTGATATAGGAGAGAGGAAAGCAAGGAGGTAGTGAGGAGCGCCAGGTTTTATGTTTATTTAAATTTTGGTGTTTGAGCATGCATACATTTTCTTGTTCTAAGTATTTTTAAAATAGAGGACGGAGAATTCCATCAATCACTGTGGACACATGGGATGCAGGAGAGGAGAAAGAGATTGAGAAGTAGACTACACAGGATGTAAGTATGACCTGTGTATGAATATTTTGCTGTTTGTTGATTGATCTATAAGGGCCCATCCAGATTTTTCACTCTGCACAGTCGATGCATGAAGGCCAAGAGGTGCAACTATTGAATGAGAGGCTGTAGCAGGGATCCCCCCACATTATTTCTAAATCCACATACCACAATTATAATAAACATTACTGCTGTCACTTACAGTCAATGTTTTTGTCTCATTTGGGTGACAATTTCCTGTCTGTACAGGATAAATGATGAAGTGACTGCACCCTCCCAAATGATGACCTTCGATGTGATGTGCCCGGCCAGCGATCCCGCAGCACTCCGGATCATCCAGCAAATCAGAATAGAAGAAGCCGGCACCATCTAAATAATTCTTCTGCTCTTTTATTTGTCAAAGCATTTCCAGTAAAATAATGCGACGTTTCAAGGCTGCACGCCTCTTTATCAAGCTTAGCTGGAAGTAACAATCATAAGAAACATACACTGACATTTATAGTAAACATGGTTAACAACAGCCAATCAATTCAAATTATTAGCCACCAATCATGATGATCCTGCTATGTCGGACCTGATGGGGAACTTACGTGTGGCTGCTATGATAGGACATACAGGTTAAACCCTCCCATCTCTTCAGCCCCTCCTGGTCGCACGCTCCATGATTTCCTTGGTCCGCCCATCATCGCTCCCACTCCACCCGTCCGCTCTCGGCGGACCTGATGGGGAACATGAGTGACGTCGTGCCAGGGGCGGCGCCTAAGCGCCGTCCCGGCGCGTCTAGGCGGATACTAGGGAGACGCAAGCGGCTGATAGCCGCTGACGTCACCCATCAGATGTTTAGGAGGCCCGGAGCGCCGACCAATCAGCGCTGTCTATACTAATGTGGCATATCTATTGCGTCAAATTACCCGCATATACGCATCCTTTCAGATGCATCTATAACATCTATCACGTCTATTCATCCACATATAAGGCACATCTGTCGCATCTCATAATCCACATATACGCCTCGAATCAGATGCATAATTAGCACATGGCTGATTTGTAAAAATAAACACTAGCAGCACTTAATATTGGATCAAGAACCCAAGCTATTTTGGCAAACAGACCAAGGAGGGGAAGGAAAGGAAAAAGGGGAGAGGAATAAACAGAGGGGAAAGGGAGGAGAGGAAGGAAGGGTAAGAGGGAAAAGAGGGGGGCAGGGAGAGAGGGAAGAAGGAAGGGGGGACAGTAGAGAGAGGGGACTCTATATTACATATAGTATTCACTATTCTCCATACCAGGGCCTTCTGGACTAAGGCACACAACTATAAAACATTAAATGCTTAAATAACAGATCTCAACAAAACATACCATAATATGGTAGAGGCTGGGCACAATGGAACAAAGTCACGAAAAGGGCAACAGGTCAAGTTCCCTGTTTAAGCCCCTAGGTTCCATTGTGTCCAGTCTTTTAATCCAATACGCTTCCCTCCAAAGCAGTTTTTTCAATCGGTCACCCCCTCTTCTTAATTGTGTAACCTGTTCAATGACCATAAATCTTAGTTGACTAACATGGTGACCTGCCTGTGCAAAGTGATATGGTACTGCCTGATCTATAAGTCGTTCCCTAATGGCATGTTTATGTGATGACAGTCTCTTTTTGAGTTTCTGAGTAGTCTGTCCGATGTATAGTAGGCCACACGGGCACTTAAGGGCATAAACGACATAGTCTGAGTCACATGTGTGCCACCCCTTTATTAGAATTTTAGTACCTTGGTGAGGGTGTGTAAAAAACGAACCCTTAATTACAGAACTGCAATGAACACAGTTTAGACAGGGATAAGTCCCCCTTCTGTGTGTCTGTACTGTACCAGTATTTGAGGTCATGTCCGCATGCACTAACCGGTCCCTGAGTGTCGGTGGTTTTTTATATGATATAAGTGGGGGGTTCCTAAACTGCTCAATCTCAGGGAAGCTATCAGTCAATAGGTGCCAATGGCGTCGTATAATCCTTGATATATTGGAACTATGGGTGTTGTATCTAGTGACAAAGGGGATACGATTATGTATCCGCTGTCTATTCCTCTGTCCCCCAGATTGTCCAGTAGTCCTGGCACGTGCCTTCTGTAGGATATATGTTGGATATCCCCTAGTTTCAAATTTGTTTTGCATCTCGTCAAGTCTCCTGGCCCGCATCCCCTCATCCTCAACTATTTGACTTATCCTCTGGAATTGACTGATGGGAACCGAACCCCTGTATGTCCTATCCTAGCAGCCACACGTAAGTTCCCCATCAGGTCCGACATAGCAGGATCATCATGATTGGTGGCTAATAATTTGAATTGATTGGCTGTTGTTAACCATGTTTGCTATAATGTATGTTTCCTATGATTGTTACTTCCAGCTAAGCTTCATAAAGAGGCGTGCAGCCTTGAAACGTCGCATTATTTTACTGGAAATGCTTTGACAAATAAAAGAGCAGAAGAATTATTTAGATGGTGCTGGCTTCTTCTATTCTGTCTGTACAGGGTCAAATTTACATTTGAGTAAACTGTCATCTTAAAGCGAACTGAATAACATTATTTAAAATAAACTCATGATGTACCTGCAAATGAATTTTACATACTTAGCTCACCTCCGGTTCCTATCAGGAGCCCATCATTTTATTCTAACAACTATTTCTTCCAGTGCTGACTAGTTCTAGCCAGACTTGCATCTCTGGTAGCTAAACGCCTTAGGGTCCTTTACCACTATATCATTTTCTGCCAGTTATAACTAAAATGACAACTGATGTGCAAGGTAATGTACATGTTTCTATGGCTCAAGCGATTTTTCTGGTCAACAGAGTGCTGACTCAGAAGCTGTTATGGGATCATTGCCATTCTTAAAATTGAGGTCAGAGAATTCCAGTGATCATAGTGGAAAAACAGGATGTGGGAGAGGAGAAAGAGAATGATGAGCAGACTACGCAGGAGATATGTATGATGTGTGTATGCTTCTTTTGACTGTTTTTATTTTTCAGATCAAGTTTGCTTTAAGCCTATGTGTTCCTTTAAGTGGACCTGTGCTGATTCTTATGTGGTAATAATTTTAGTGAAGTTGGCTATGACACAGCAGAGAGGGAATGCACAGGAGGGGCCGTATCAGGACGTCCATGTCAGCGAGTTATTTTTACAAGTTTCCTCAAAATGTAAATCTCCTTGTAACGATTGGTGTCAGCCCACAGAGAGAATCTGATTGTTGGCGATCTGCAGTATCGCCAAGAATGCAGATATACCCGATTATGGATGATCTGCAGAATCATCAATAATGCGAGTATGAACTAACCTCTGGGCACCTAAAGTGTGAGTGCTTGGTGCAACAGTAATGATGAATACACGTAGAACAAATTAGGAATTCCTAAGGAGCAGGAATCCCAGGAACACAAATGAGCCACAGACACTACTGCAGGCAAGGATCAATAGACAATAAGATCCTAATCTGCAAAGTAGTGAGATCACCAGGTGGAATGAGGTGATCAACAATGCTGCTACTGAGAGTCCCCAGGGCTAAGAGACCTCGGTTTAAGGCTGAACACACCAAGATGGGAATGGGTGATTCAGACCTTAATGCAGCACAGTATTTCTGAGGAGCAGAAATACTGGAACCTCTCAGGCTAGATACCTAGAACTGAGGGTAGCATAGTCAGACAGGCAGGTTCAGCAACTCACGGACAGAGACAGTACAGAATCAGTACAGAATCAAGAGACAGGATCAGAGTAGTGCAATCGGCAATAGTTCGGCACAGATCAGAAAAACAAGGTGCAGAATCAGAAGACTAGAGCATAGTCAGGCAAGCAAGAGGTCATAACAGATGAACAATGCAATTAGTACTTTAAGCTATCAAGAAACTGACTCAGTGTGGATTCCCAGCTCCTGCCGGTTCTGGCACACTATTGGATCTAGCTAAGGTCTGAGAGCTAGCACATATAGTATTCGCAACAGCAGACAGGTAATGACTGGTATACAGGTCCTATATGTACTGGAAGAGCTCCTCAGCTCCGCCCCAGTCATTCATCCAATCAGAAGAGCGGAAGGAGTCAGCTGACCGGCTTGGTCAGCTGACAGCCCTTCTACTAGCATAAAGGTCCTGTCGCTTGGCCCGCGCGCGCGTAAGCCTCAGCCTCTGAGTGACAGAGAGACTGTGTGCAGTATCTGTGTTGGCAAGAAGATTAGTAGATGCCGGCTGAGTAGCGGGAACCGCTGCCATGCCGCCGGCCGCGGCGTCCCTGCTGCCCTGAGGCAAGATGTCACAAACTGACTGTGCGGTGGAAACCACCGGCTGAGACGCAGAAACCGCCGCCCTGCTACCGCTTGCGGCAGCGGTAACTCTGCTAACCTCCACACTCCTAAGCAGCAGCAGTTCTCCAAATTGACTGTAGCAATATGGTGGGAAGACTGCTTACTAAATCGTCTTGCCACCATGACTGCACAGTTAGTCTCTTCTCATTTAGTTTCTCCCCTTTTGGGAAAAACTTCAAGACTGTTTTAGAGTAAACTCCTATGTTTTTAGAAATGTAGAGAAATTGATAAGAAGAAAAACATAAAAGGCACTATAATATTTAACAATCTGCAACCAGCTTTAGGAATAATAGGAATCTTATGGATGACTGTTTTTCTGAGTACTATGAAAGCAAAACAGCCATAACCACATGCTTATTTCCAGGGTTAGACCTCATCCAAGACATAATATTGCCTATGCCAGAGGTTACACTAACAATGTTAGTTAGATCATTAGCACATTTAGAAAGGAGGTACCATGAATTTATGCATGTACCGCATATAAAATAAATGTCACTCTGGAAAATCCCTTATTTGTATTTTTTATGATGTTAAGAGTTTCAGAATGTGAAGAAAGAAACTGAAATGCCACATCTGTTGTGTAGGCTTGTGTAGTTCTACTGACGTAAACCGTGCGGTGTAAAGCCACAAACACGTCACTAGTACTTCCTCTGAATGTGTTAAGTCCTGAAATTACACTACCCAGTATAAGGTCTACCAGTTTGCAGGAAATTCTGATTAACATCACTATTTCACTTTTCTCCTGCTTTTTATTGTAATAAAGGGGACACTAATTTTCTTTCTTTTCAAGAGATTATCTCCATAATTTGGGTTGCGCTGGACACAGTATTCTGTCCATAAATATTGTAAGTTTAAATCAAACAGTTTTGGTTGAACTGCTGTTGCAATAAGTGTTTTAATTCTTGGAGATTTATCCCATGGTAAACTGTACAAATAGTACACTATACTGGTCTTTTTTTTTTTTTTTTCATCATATTGTCAAATATATGTTTGATTGTTTTTTAATATGTTTCCATGGAGTAAGTTTATACTGTGTATACAAACTAATATTAAAGGGACTCTGAGCTCAAGTTAAAAAGGAAAATAGTACTCACCCGGGGCTTTTTGCAGCCCAGTGCTGGTCGGGAGGTCCCACGACGGCGTCCTGGCTCCTCTCCTAGGCCCCACTCCGGAATGGCTGCCCGACGGCAGCCCGGCGACATTGGGCCGAGTGTCGGGCTCCATCTTCTGCGTATGACGCAGCTGACGTCACCACGCCGGCCGCCTCGCGTCACCACGGCGCCCGGTGTGAAAGTACTGCGCATGCGCGATTAAAGCGCGCATGCGCCGTACTGCCACACCGGCCGCCGCGATGACGTGAGGCGGCCGGTGTGGTGCCGTCAGCCGCGTCATACGCAGAAGAAGGAGCCCGACACTCGGCCCAGTGTCACCGAGCTGCCACCGGTCAGCCATTCCGGAGCGGGGCCTAGGAGAGGAGCCAGGACGCCCTCGTGGGACCTCCCGACCAGCACTGGGCTGCAAAAAGCCCGGGGTGAGTACTATTTTCCTTTTTAACTTGAGCTCAGAGTCCCGTAAAGAAAATGGCATTGTCTGTGTGTTTCTGTAAAATAATTATTTCCAGTTTGGACCTGCATATGACCATCTAAACCTCACACAAACTGGATAATGGAAAGCTTTATTTTGATCATTATATTCTTTAAAAGGGGAATCAGTGAAATCATATTAACTGAGCATCAAGTGTTACACATGCTACATGAACCTTTCACATTACAGGATCATACTACTGCTCTTTAGAAATCAGGTGTACATCATTAAAAACAACAACACAATGGACCCGGATATTAGTAGAACATCATGCAATACAATAAATATAAGATGGGGTATCCCATGTATCACAGAAAATACAAAAAGAAGAATAGACTTCCATAGACCTACAATTAACAGGACACATGTAAGATGGCTATTGTATTCCTGTGGTACCTTACTTCCCATGTACAGTTCCATACGGAGTGCCATTTTCTTTTGGTTTAACACGATTATCAACCAAAGTTCAAGTAAGTGTGTTCACATACTTTTTCTATGGAGCGTATATATTTATTTTTAGTATTTCTATAGAGCTGACATGTTTTGCATCCGGTAATAAGTCTTATCACTTACTCCTTCTCAGTGACGCTCACACTCTTATCCCAGTGATGGTCATATGTCCTTATAGTGGTCTAAGGCCATTTTTGAGGGAAAGCAAATTCATTTATCTGTATATTTTTGTAATGTGGGAGGAAACAAGAGTACATAAAGAAACCCATGGAAGCACAGGGAGAACATACACACTCTGATCAGGTAATACTATGCTCCAGATTCAAACTGGGAACCAAGCACTGCAGGGGTACTATCCAGTATGAATCTAGAAGCCCCAATGTTACCACAACAGAATAATAATGTGATCTGGTATCTATTATAGCTATAGGAAACATGCAATTCTTTCAGTGTGATTGGAAACTCTTCTTTATTTTTGTACTAGCAAATGAAAACCACTAGAAGCCAATAGATTAAGATGTACAATTATTTTAAAATATTTGTATTGAAATTTTCAATGTTTTATAATAACTACATTAAAAAAAGAAAAGATATGAATAACATATCCAAATGGTGTCTGCTTTTTACAAACATCTTCCATCACTATTGCCCTACTTTGGAATGTTAAACCTAGTAGTGGGTGAGTATTTGTATGATTAATCAACATCAGCATAAATCATATATACTTACAGAAAATTATTTAATATTTATATAGTGCCAACATCTTCCGCAGCCTTTTACAGAGTATATATAGTCCTAAGTATCACATGTAGTTGTGGACTCAGGAGGAGCCGTATGTTAAATAGGACTGGTGATTTACCTATTTATAATTTACACTTGGCGCATAAGTTATCAAGTAATTTTTTTTATTTTAAATAATTTCACGTACAATAGTTTTATTTAGCTATGCATATAAATATAAGGTATAAAAGTTGAAAAAAGACATTTGGCCAAATCCTTGTGCTGTACACAGAGCTGAACTGATGGGGTTTTCTGTTTTTCTCAACAAGTAGGATTTCATTTTAAACCTTGACCCATAATTTGTACATTTTAATTGGTCTGTGATGGCTGATGTCTTACTTTTCTGATCTATACTAAACGGAAGAACAACTTTTAAGCACATTCTAAATATATGTCATGTTTTTGACCAGGCACTTTCACATATGTCATCACTCCATTTTCAAGAATCCAATGTGGAATTTACCTCCAGCTAAATCCATTATCCACTACTCCAGTTTCCAATTTAGTGCCCATGGGATAAGCTCCACAGCCTTTTAACAAGCAGGAAAGAGAGACATAAGCCATAATTCTCAAAGGCAGTGATAAGGCTGTTTTTGCTGGCTTGTAAGATGTGCTTTATTCCCTTTAATTAAAGCTGTCACATGAAAGTAGAAATCGTCAAATAAAAAATGTGTATGATGATTAGACCTTTTATTACTATGTCTGTGTAGGGATACCATTGTAAACATGCTGAAGAGATACATGGCTGTTCTATTTGTGGCCTTAAAACCTGGATAAATCTCGAATAGCAGATACCAATATGTTGCAATGCATTCACCAGTGAAGCTAAAAAGATGTTATACAGAGCTTATTGTGTTTACAAAAACCAAAACAACTGTAAGGCAAATTCATTTTCTGAAATGTATAAAAGGCCTGGATGTTTTCCTTTTACTTTCTCAAAGAAAAACAAAATCCTCATCAAATCATAGCTATACAGTTGAAGTATTATAATAAGTTTCTGAGAACCTCTTCATTGCTTGCCCTAAAGTGGCTGCTCTGTGCCTGTGAGGAAGAGGCGGGGCCAGATTTACATCTCAGGAGCCTGTGGGCACAGAAGTTTGTGTGCCCAAAACTCCACCCACTGCTAAACACGTGAGCCTGCAAATCCCAGCATGAATCACACTGCAAGTGTGTTAGCTGCACCCTTTCTAAGCCATCAACTCTTCCACCCCCTTCCCTCACCCAGCATGCCTATGCTCACATTCCTGGAGCTGCGCTGCTGTCGTTGACCCTGCAGCATAGAGATCTGAATAGGCAGGCTTGATGTTCCATCTAGCTCTCCATACTCTGGGGAAGTTGATGTTAACAATCTTGGATGGTGAAGCCATGGCAGCCACCTCTCGGCACAGTGGTGCCTCTAGGCTTGTGTCTAGTGCTAAATCTGGCCCTGGGAAGAGGGAAAATAGGTGGTTTGTGCTCACTTGCACTAAGTCATCTACTCTATGCTTAACACTACTGCTACCTCTTCCTGTTGGTCTTATGAAAAAGTCTTGTTGTTTTAAGTCTTACATGTAATAAAAATACAGGATGACCATCAAGATGTGTGCTCTTTAGTTTCTGAAAACCAGTAAACTTTTCACCCGAGTTATCTTACAGGAGATGTTGTGTCATCTTGGGCCAGGTGCACTATGCTTCTTCAGTAAACATAATGCCTGTTTTATCTATTCTTGAGAGACTTTGCTGGCTACATTTTGGTTTCAATATTTTTATTGATATTGTAGCAATACAACAATAAAAAACAAATTGAACAGTTGCACATATGTGGTACAGTCAGATCAAATTGGGGATTGAGAGCATTCTGGCAGCCAAAGGCATCATATACCAGAAGAGTCAAACCCCAGCATACAGTATGTACAGTCTTAACTAGAACAATAAACGCAAAACATAAGACATGGTCTTTGGAAGCTCCACAGTGACCAGAACTGGGAGCTAGTGTTTACTGACAGGGCTAATAAAAAAAAAAAAAAAAAGGAGGGGGGAAAAGGGCTAAACTGCCCTCCCACCCTCCATATTCCCCATCCCCTGACCAGGGGCCCTTTGCTGGCTACCTTTTAACCCATCATTCACTTACTGTAAGGTCCCTTTTACACTTGCATTGAAAACCTGCGTTGTGTTACCTTGTATTACTGCAGAGTAATGTAACGGCAATGGGGCCTAGCACACTTAAAGAGGAACTCCAGTGAAAATAATGTAATAAAAAAGTGCTTCATTTTTACAATAATTATGTATAAATGATTTAGTCAGTGCTTACCCATTGTAAAATATTTTAAATCTCTGATTTATATTCTGACATCTATCACATGGTGACATTTTTACTGCTGGAAAGTGATGTAGCTGCTGCTTGCTGTTTTGGCAGTTGGAAACAGCTATTTCTCACAATGCAACAGGGTTCACAGACAGGAACTGCCAAGAGTACTTACTCAGAATGTCTTTGTGGGAGGGGTTTCACCACAATATCAGCCATACAGCGCCCCCTGATGGTCTGTTTGTGAAAAGAAATAGATTTCTCAGGTAAAAGGGGGTATCGGTTACTGATTGGGATACAGTTCAATTCTTGGTCGGAGTTTCTTTTTAAGTGCCCGATCCACCACTGAACTGCCACAAAGTCAGCAGAGCGTTACCGGACTTCTCCGGCAGAAGCAATGTAGATCAGTGGGCGACGCATACCTTTTTATGGTGTGTGTTACATTTGCATTTTGTATCCACAACATGTGTAGTGCTTCTCATGTGCCCTAGTATTTTATGTATAGTGCGTGTGCTATGTGCAGTGCATGTGTTCTGTGTGCAATGGGTGTGTGTAGCATCTGTTGTTCGCTGGTGTGTGTGATGCTGTGAGTGCTCTGTATCTTTGGTGTGTGTGTGTGTGTATATATATATATATATATAGAGAGAGAGAGAGAGAGAGAGAGAGAGAGAGAGAGAGAGAGAGAGAGAGAGAGAGAGAGAGAGAGAGAGAGAGAGAGAGAGAGAGAGAGAGAGAGAGAGAGAGAGAGAGAGAGAGAGAGAGAGAGAGAGAGAGAGAGAGAGAGAGAGAGAGAGAGGTATGTGACAGATATCGAGAGGATTTGGTTGGGAAAGTCCAGGACAGGGTTTATGTCTCACCCAGGTTCAGGTTTTTTGCATCCCTGTTCCCTTGATGCAGCTCAGGTTTTGCTGCACGCATGCAGTAATGAGATGGGCTGGGTTTCCTGCAGGGGAAACCTTGATTAGATGCAGGCTGTCAGTCTGTTATGGCTCTCTACCTGAGACTGACCTCGGCTGGGTCAGGAGAGCTGCTTGAAAAGGTAACTAAAAGACTGTTGTTTCAGTTGTGAGTTAAAAATTGCTGTAGAGAGTACTAGACTTTCTGTAGCTGTTAGACAGGGTAATACCTGGGTGTAGATTAGCAGCATCCAAAGTGGCAGGATTTTTTTTTTTTTGATGTTTTGTTTTGTTTTGCCATTTTACTCACCTGTAAATAATGTGCATAGCTGTAAATAAAACTCCACGTTGCTATTTGAAAACTATTGGAGCCGGCTGTGCCTGTGTGATATGTGTTGTGTGACTCATCCCAGAGAGCCCAGTGCCCAGCAGGTTTAGGAACTTTTGTATTATCCTACCTTGTCGATAACGTCTACTCCTGGGCATAGTGCTACTCCACTAGACACCTCGGATACTCCTGAGTTACCACTTGCTGTGTTGGCAGGAGAATTGGAGGTGTCTGGAGAATCATCTGCATCCACCAGAAATGGTGACAGTGCTACTGGGATTGAGGGTCCTGTGGAATTTTCAGATTTAAACATACACTGTGAAAACTTTTGTACTGAACAATTGAAAGACATTACTCTGAAGGCCCGTGAGAATATGATGATGATAGATGGGGAACTGGTGAACCCAGGGGACAGGTTATCCTTCCCTTATTTTGTAACAAATCGAGATTTGTTGTACAGAGTGGTTCAGAAATTGAACGAAGCAATTGAACAATTGGTGGTACCAAAGCCTTACCGTAAAACTGTATTGGAGCTAGCACATGGGCACTTGTTGGGTGGTCATTTAGGGGCAGAGAAAACTATGGAGAGAATAGTGCAGAGGTTTTACTGGCCTGGTATTGCAAAAGAGGTTGAGAATTACTGTGCATCTTGTCTGGTTTGTCAGCTATCTGCTCCTTTGCCACATTTTCGCAGCCCCTTAGTTCCATTACCCATCATAGAGGTGCCATTTGAAAGGATCGCCATGGATCTGGTAGGGCATCTGTTAAAATCTGCCCGAGTGTAACGGTTAGTGTCAGCTGGTGACAGGATTCTGATTATTTGGTGATCTGCAGTATCACTAATAATACAGAAACTATATCTGATTATGTGTTGATCTGCAGAATCACCAATAATGCAGAGATAGAAACAGAACTGGCAGTACTTCAATCAGAGTGATCACACATGTTTAGGTGCACAGTAGCTTAGGAGCACTCCCAAGTGATAGCCCCTGGCTGTGGGAATATCACCCGAACAGGAGAGGTCGTACAGGCAGGGTCGGTAACTGGTCGATCAGGCAGCAGTACAAAATCGGCAAACAGTATGTAGTCAGAGGATAGCTAAGGTCGGCAGCAATCAGATATGCGGAGGTACAGATTCAGAAGGCAAGAGCAGAGTCGAGGTCGGGCCGGGGTCGGCAACAAGACAGATAGGCAGAGTACAGAATCGCGAGGCAAAGAATAGTCGAGAGTTCAGGCAAGGTTCATACACATAGAGACAATAATATCAATTATAATTATAGCTATCAAACAATTCCTATCTTGTGTGAAATCCCCGGTTTCCTCCCGGATCAAAGCACACCGGAACTGTCTAAGGTCTGAGAGCTTAACCGCAAAGTTTCAGCAACAGCAGACAATGTTGAACTGACAGCCCGGGACTTAAATGCAAGGGTAATCCCCGCAGTTCCGCCCACACCTCTCAAGCAATCAGGCGGCAGAGGTCAGTTCCCAGGCCGGTCAGCTGACCTTTCTCCTCAGCGCATAAAGGTCCTGTCTCTGTGTGCGCGTGTGCGCCCTTCTGCTGAGATGCGCCCTGGAGAGATCTGACCTGGTGGGAAGTGATGCCGAGGAGGCAGCGGCGGCATCTGCCATGACATCAGATGCGAGAGCAGCGGTCGCGCCGCTCTCAGCTGCCGAGGTAATTTTGCTACTACTGACACCGAGGCCATCAACATAGTTTGGTTATAATGGACTACGCAACCAGATATCCAAAAGCGATCCATTTACGTAATTCCTCTGCAAAGACAATCTTAAAAGAGCTGTTCCAGGTGTATAGTATAGTGGGGATTCCCAAAGGAATTCTGACAGACCAGGGAACGCCCTTCATGTCACGTGTTACTAATGAATTATGTAAATTACTGAAAATTTTGCATCTGCAAACCTCTGTCTACCACCCACAGATGGATGGGTTGCTGGAGAGATTTAACAAAACGCTGAAACAAATGTTAAGAAAGGTTGTAGATAAAGATGGGAAAAATTGGGACTGCCTGATTCCTTATTTAATGTTTGCTATTCGAGGAGTTCCTCAGTCTTTTACTGGGTTTGAGTTGCTTTATGGGAGACAGCCCAGAGGATTGTTGGATATAGCAAAAGAAACTTGGGAGAGTGAAAAAAATCCACACAGAAGTGTTATCGAGCATGTGGCTGAGATGCAGGATAGAATTGCCCTGGTGATGCCTATGGTAAGAGAGCATTTGGTGCAGGCGCAGTTGGCACAGCAAAGAATTTACAACCGTGGGGCAAGAGTACGGATCTTTTCTCCTAGTGACATGGTTTTGGTCCTCGTCACTATGGTTGAAAGCAAATTTCTGGCTAAATGGCATGGTTCGTATGAGGTCCTAGATAGAGTTGGGGAGGTGAATTATAAAATTAGTCAGCCTGGAAGATGGAAGGTAGAGCAAATTTAACATGTGAATCTACTTAAACCATGGAATGAAAGAGAGGCCCTGACAGCAGAAACTGCCCCTATAGCTCCAGAAATGGTCCCCATAGTACCGGAGGTAAAAATAGCAGAAACCTTGTCTAGTGTCCAAAAACAAGAAATCCGTGAACTACTGTTAAAAAATAAAGAAATATTTTCAGAGTTACCGGTGCAGATCGCCATTACCCAACACGAGATTGTCACAGAGCCAGGAGAACGAGTGAGGTTTAAAACCTTATAGAATCCCTGAAGCCAGGAGAGAGGCAATCAAGGAAGAAATAAAGAAAATGTTAGCATTGGGTGTAATTGAAGAGTCTACTAGTGATTGGTCTAGTCCCGTTGTGATGGTATACAAGCCAGATGGAAGTTTGAGATTTTGTAATGATTTCAGAAAATGTAATGCTATAACAAAGTTTGATAATTACCCCATGCCAAGAATCGATGAACTTATAGATCGTTTGGGTAAAGCCCGATACATGACAACCCTTGACCTTACAAAAGGCTACTGGCAGATACCATTAACTGATTCTGCTAAAGAAAACAATGCCTTTGTAACCCCATATGGCTTGTTTCATTTGTTTCATTACAAAATGATGCCTTTTGGGTTACAAAACGCACCTGCTACTTTCCAGAAAGCAATGGATAAAATTCTTAGACCTCATCAAAAGTATGCAGCCGCCTATTTGGATGATGTCATTATCCACAGTTCTGACTGGCCATCACATTTACAAAAAGTTCAGGCAGTGTTAAATTCTCTGCAAGAGGCAGGATTTATGGCCAATCCGAAAAAAATGTGCCATTGGACTAGAGGAAGCAAAGTATTTAGGTTGTACCATTGGAAGGGGGATAATTAAACCACAGGTAAATAAAACAGAAGCTATTCAGAACTGGCCCGCCCCATTAATAAAAAACAAGTGCGTGCATTCCTCAGTATTACTGGATATTACAGATGATTCATACATCATTTTGCCACAGTAGCGAATTCGTTGACAGATCTTACAAAAGGGAAAAATTCTGTAATGATTCAATGGTCACCAGAGGCAGAACAGTCTTTTGTGACTTCTCTCGAAAATCTTTGTAGTACAGAATGATGCGTCCGAAGTAGGACTAGGAGCTGTGCTATCTCAGGTACAGTATGGAGAGGAGCACCCGGTGTTGTATTTGAGCAGGAAACTTAATGACCATGAAAGGAACTATGCAGTGGTTGAGAAAGAGTGTTTGGCAATTAAATGGGCTTTGGATTCCCTCCGATATTATTTGCTAGGCCGAAAATTTGATTTGATTACTGATGCTCCATTAAAATGGATGGCTCAAAAGAAAGAGACCAATAGAAGAGTGAACCGATGGTTTCTTACCCTTCAAGATTACTGTTTTACAGTGAAACATCAACCTGGGTAAAAAATGTCCAATGTAGATGCACTTTCCCAAATTCATTCTTTCTGGGCCACTTGTGTTCCAACCTCAGGGTTGAAACAAGGGGGGGAGGTATGTGACAGATATCGAGAGGATTTGGTTGGGAAAGTCCAGGACAGGGTTTATGTCTCACCCAGGTTCAGGTTTTTTGCATCCCTGTTCCCTTGATGCAGCTCAGGTTTTGCTGCACGCATGCAGTAATGAGATGGGCTGGGTTTCCTGCAGGGGAAACCTTGATTAGATGCAGGCTGTCAGTCTGTTATGGCTCTCTACCTGGGACTGACCTCAGCTGGGTCAGGAGAGCTGCTTGAAAAGGTAACTAAAAGACTGTTGTTTCAGTTGTGAGTTAAACATTGCTGTAGAGAGTACTAGACTCTCTGTAGCTGTTAGACAGGGTAATACCTGTGTGTAGATTAGCAGCCTAAGTGGCAGCATTTTGTTTGAGGTTTTGTTTTGCCATTTTACTCACCTGTAAATAATGTGCATAGCTGTGAATAAAACTCCACTTTGCTGTTTGAAAACTATTGGAGCCTGCTGTGCCTGTGTGATGTGTTGTGGGACTCATCCCAGGGAGCCCAGCACCCCGCTACCTACCTTATCCCTTACTGTGTGTGTGTGTGTGTGTGTGTGTGTGTGTGTGTGTGTGTGTGTGTGTGTGTGTGTGTGTGTGTGTGTGTGTGTGTGTGTGTGTGTGTGTGTGTGTGTGTGTGATGCATGAAATGGATACAATATAAAGAAACACTTAGGGCCCGTTTCCACTAGAGCGAATCTGCATGCATTTCCTGCATGCAGATTCGTATAGACAATACAAGTGGATGGGACTGTTTTCACTTGTGCGGGATTCTGTGCGGTTTGTCGTGCAGAAAAAATCTGCACGGCAGACCAATCAGAATTTGCACGCCGCACACTCGCACGCGATTCGTTGGTAATGTAACTAAATAGGAAAACTGCAAGCATTTTAGTCTTGCAGTTTTCCCGGCGTTTCCGCGTGCGTTTCCGCGTAAAAACCCATGTCAATGCTTGCCGGCATTGACATGGTTAAAATCGCATTGCACAAACTGAGAGCGATTCCGTGTGAAAATCTGCATAGAAACGGCAACAAAACCGCAACTGCATGCGGATTCGTTGCTGTGATTTTCCCATCGAAATCGCGCTGCACAAGTGGAAACGTGCCCTTAAAGGAAATTGTACCTCTTTTGGTACAAAAATTGGGAGGTTAATCTTGCCTCTTGCTCATTGTGTTTTTTTGTTTTTTTTTAGTTTTTAAATCAGTTAAAATATTAAATGCAAAAGAGAGTTCAGTAGGTAGTTTTAAGGATTCAAAGAATTCTATGCAATGTGTTTGTGTGGTCCTACTTAACATACTGGCATTTTTCAGGAATTAATCATAAAGTATCATACATAAAGCACAGCAAATTGTAATTATTTTCTTCTCTGATCATGATTCATGTATGTGGTTGGAACATGTTACTTTTTATATATGCATTCCTTTTTTGTTTTGAGCTTTTAAGCTTCAAAATGCCCAAGAGTATTAGTCATAGAAATGTAAACACTGCAGCAGCACCAATCAGGTGTTCAAAGGGAACAGATGATATCAAGAGCAAAATTTGCTTACCATATAGTGACAAATGTTAGACTGATTTTAACAATGCAACTGGCAACCTTTGATTTGTCACTCACAAAGTGTCTTTGTTTACAAAAATAAATTGCAAGGTTAATTTGATCCTTCCCACAAATAAACATGTTCAAGTTAGTTAAACACCATCGCTATTGCTGTGCTACTGATCTAAAATTATTTGAAGTTGGGTAACAGATATGTGAAGTATTTTATTTTTCTAACTAATTGCCAAAAACAATCCAAATGTTTCTGCATATTCTAAAACTCGTGAAAATGTTGAGGAACCTTGGTTGAAACATTTGTAATTGTGTTGATGCTTTTTAAGTGACTAGTTTAAAGCCTCATCTACACGCGTAAATGAGGCTCCGATCCGGCGGCTCAATTAGCCGCCGGATCGGCTCTTCCACATCCCCGCTCGCCCGTGCGTGCATCGGATACGATTCCCCGCTCGTCCCCGCCGGCGCCGCTTATCTTCCGCTCGATTCCCTGCCATTGTCCCCTCGCGGGGAACGAGCAGGGAATCGGCGGTGGGGAGATCCGTCCTGTCGGATCTTATCAATCGAGCCGCATCAGCAAGTTTCATCGGAGCCTCATCTACGCGTGTAGATGAGGCTTTAGACCTCTTCCACACAGAAAGCTGCACTGCTTGCTTGTTTTTTTTTTCAGCTGTAGGACATGGCGGACAGGTGAGCGGTTAGGGAGGGACCCCTGTGGGAGGGATGCCTGCACGGGGCGGTCCTGCTAGCGACACAATCTTGCGATTTGCGTCCAACTGAAGCCTCCCACCTGAATGCTAATGGCTGCTAGATGTGGTATGGCAGGTAAAGGGTGTATGACAGTGCATCCTGATTGGCTGACGAGCACCTGCTGACGACTCAAATGTAGCTGCATGCATGTATTGCTGTGTTCTATTGCTTGTGTGTGTCGAATTTAGCATTCAGTATGGAGGCAGTGTTGGTGGGTTTTCTGGATGTGAGAGGTCCAGAGCATGGGTGTGAGAGGTCCAGGCCCACCTGCACTCCCCTCCAGGTATCGCGCATTGGCCTTGGGGCCCCGGCCAGTGAGAGAGGTCCGGGGCCCCTGGCCATCGTGCGAACCAATCGTGTGTTTTTAAACGTTTTTTTTCAGCTGTAGGACATGGCGGACAGGTGAGCGGTTAGGGAGGGACCCCTGTGGGAGGGATGCCTGCACGGGGCGGTCCTGCTAGCGACGCAATCTTGTGATTTGCGTCCAACTGAAGCCTCCCACCTGAATGCTAATGGCTGCTAGATGTGGTATGGCAGGTAAAGGGTGTATGACAGTGCATCCTGATTGGCTGACGAGCACCTGCTGACGACTCAAATGTAGCTGCATGCATGTATTGCTGTGTTCTATTGCTTGTGTGTGTCTGCTTGCTTGTCAGGCAGTTCAGCCTAGTTTCTGTCAATCACTGCACACCTTCCAGCTGCAAATGAATACAGTTGAATGGCAGCGTTTGTAACCTCATGCATGTCAGCGCTCAACATGTAGTGAGAGTGTGGTTACCTGGCAACAACAAAAAAAAACACATCACATTGCATCTTAGTGCGGTTGCATTCATGCTCAGATGTGGCTCAATGCAGCGGATGCCTCTGCTTTCCAGCACCAAGCTGTTGGACGGAAGCAGCTGACAGCTAGTGAATTTACCACCCTCAGCCACCTGTATGAGAGGCCAAAATGTGGCAGTAATCTTTTTTGGTTCATTTGCAGGCTGTCAGTTAATTTGGAAGTGTTTGATCATATCTGAAGTACTCACTGTTGCCTGATGAAGAATGAGTATTATTGTTATTTTTTAGATATTTGTAGTACTGTACATAAGCAATCCTGTAAAGTAGGAATTGTATCAATATTCATATAAATTATATAGTTAACATTTGCCTGTAGCCTCACTTGAATTTATATTACTTAATGTACCAATAATGCCAGCATCTTGCTGTCAAGGTGAATCGCTGTGGGAATTTCTCCCCTCTTATAGTCAGCAGGAACTAAACATCACTGGGAGGGTGGGGTTACATGTACAGTAATAAATAGATATAGGACGTGTTTCTGTTGCTGAAACCAGAGCAATTAATGCAAAAATTAACCACTTCCATACCAGCAGTTTCTGGCCCCTTAACCTTAGTGGCGGTAAGCCCGACCTACGGTCGGGTTAGCCACCGCTGGGGATCACATGGCCCCGGGCGGATTTTTTAAAATAAAAGTTGCTCTATATGCTTCAGCTAGCACTTCGCTAGCTAATTATGCCCCCCCAAGCTCCTCCGGTCCCCACCGATCGCCACCGTAATATGTACCCCCCAGAGATCCCGCGATGGCGCAGCCTCCCAATCAGCTCCAGGCTTCGCTATGGGGAGGATCGGGACTGCTCCTGATGTCGATGACGTCATGTCTGATCGTCGCCATAGCGATGAGTGAAGCTGGATCATGAAGCTATGGATCGTGTAGGAGTAAATATTGCCGGCGGCGATCGGGGGGGTTTAGTTAGGTGCCGGGGGGCTTGGGGGGCATAATTAGCTAGCGAAGTGCTAGCTTAGGCTTATAGAGCAACTTTTATTTTAAAAAATCCTTTCATGGACCCAGCCTCTAAAACTGCATACCGCCAGGGAGGTTAAGGAACTGCAAGTTTGAAAAAAAAATACTCTGCCATCCCTATCATGGCAGAGCTCCCTGAGCCAGTCATCAATAAGAGCCAATGTGATTGGTTCACAGTGATTACAGGGTCAGGAGCCAATTAAATCAGCTCCTGACTGGCTTAGAGAGCTCTGCCGTAATACCGATGGCAGAGTGAGGAGGTTGCAGCAGTGAGAGAGCGGTGCGAATGGTGGTAGTGGCAGGATCATGCGGCAGGGAGGATTGAAATCTATGCCCTGGCAGAGATAACAGATGCAAAACTGGGTGTGATTTCAATCGGTGTGGTCCGGAAGCGGTTACAATACTGAAGGATTTTTTTTTTGTTCTGTTATGAGCCTTTTTAATAAAAAAAAAAAACAATCAGCTATTAGATAAAAATAGTTTGCAACCCTCTTTTGGGTCTTTATCAGTACACAAAAATGGTTGCTGATAGGGTGGCAAATTAGTGGTTGGACAATTTGAATTTGATTGGTTTGAAGAGTTTTGTGTCCTTAGTAGTACATCCTCACTATTGTTTTTATGCAACCTTTCCAGGTAAGCTAGGATTTTCTATCAGACTTACTGGGCAGTACATAAACCAAAAGTTTCTCAATAGACAATTCCTTGTTCGATACATTTATTTCCATGAACATCCAAAACAGATAAGGCCCAGCTTTAGAGGAGATGATGGAATGAAAGGATGGATATGTCTGTCATTAATTTCATTGAGATTTTTGTTTTGTTCTGGCAGCAAAATTATTACAGTACTGACACCTTAACAAGCTCCAGATTCCAGGTATCCATAAGTGTTAGAAGTAATGGAATGAAAGAAGGAAGGTATAACATAGTATCAAAGTCTTTACAGTTTTAATGGTGCTATCTGTGCTGCTGAGGTTCTGGTGGGGTCTCACAGCTGAAGAACAGTGGAGGCATATAGCCAAGCAACATTTCATTGCATACTTTCCATAGTTGTAGGGTAGATCCACTCGCAGCTGTGTTAGATAAACTCTGCTGAGATTTGTGAATTTAGTTCTTAGTGGAAAAATATGTAAACTCCCTCAAGGGCCATCCAAAACCTAGTATAATATGTGATGCAAAATACAATTATGCAATCAGCTCTGCACACATCCAGTCTAGTACTGGGGTATAGCTATCTTCTGAAGCGATCAGTGTAATCATTGATGATAATGGTCTCTGATCTCCAGGGGCATTTCTGAAGTTGTTATGGCATGTATCTGGAACTGTCGATTTGTCGATTATTTTGTGTGGGAAATACCAAGGCTTTAGCTCCATTGTACATATCTTATTGTTGCTTTTAGCTTTGATGATGAGTAGAGATGGTTAATGAGATGCCAATAATTTGCATACATTTGCATAAAATAAATATTTTGAACTTATATCAATTTAAATTATTAGCATCTCATTGACCATCTCTAATGATAAATAGATCACGGGACAATAAATCAATGACCACCAACCCTTCTTCTACCTTGACATTTATAACTGAGCTTCAGTGTTGAAGACAAGTACTGCAAATTGTCCCTGATGATGAGATTTCCCATCATGTCCAGCTGAAAAATATAGTGCAGAAAATTAAACCTGTTATCAAGAAAGGTTTCCCATTTTGAAATCCAATCAAAATCCATTTATGGAGAGCAGTGACTTACTTAACCACTTCCCAACCGCCCACTGCACAGGGGCGGCCGGAGAGTGGATCCCGCAAGGACCGCCGCATGCACAGAGGCGGCTGTCCTTGTACGGGCATGGGCGGCGCAATCGCGTCATTCGTGATGCGATCGGCCACCGGGGACTGGCTCCGCTCACCTCGCACTGTAACCCGCCGGCCATTCGGAAGCGCCGGTGGGTTACTAGCACCCGGATCGCCGCATACAAAGTGTATAATACACTTTGTAATGTATACAAAGTGTATTTTACAGGCTGCCTCCTGCCCTGGTGGTCCCAGTGTCCGAGGGGCCACCAGGGCAGGCTGCAGCCACCCTAGTCTGCACCCAAGCACACTGATTCCCCCCCCCCCCTGCCTCCTGATCGCCCACAGCACCCCTCAGACCGCCCCCCCTGCCCACCCCCCAGACCACAGTTTGCACCCAATCACCCCCCTAACCACCCATCAATCACTCCCTGTCACTATCTGTCAACGCTATTTTTTTTATTCCCTAAACTGCCCCCTGCTCCCTCCTGATCACCCCCCACCCCTCATATTCTCCCCAGACCCCCCCCCCCCCCCCCTGTGTACTGTATGCATCTATCCCCCTGATCACCTGTCAATCACCTGTCAATCACCTGTCAATCACCCATCAATCACCCATCAATCACCCCCTGTCACTGCCACCCATAAATCAGCCCCTAACCTGCCCCTTGCGGGCAATCTGATCACCCACCCACACCAATAGATCGCCTGCAGATCCGACATCAGATCACCTCCCAAGTGCAGTGTTTACATCTGTTCTATACCCTAAACACCCACTAATTACCCATCAATCACCCATCAATCACCCCCTATCACCACCTGTCACTGTTACCCATCAGATCAGACCCTAATCTGCCCCTTGCGGGCACCCATTCACCCGCCTACACACTCAGATTGCCATCAGACCCCCCTTATCAATTCGCCAGTGCAATATTTACATCTGTTCTTCCCTGTAATAACCCACTGATCACCTGTCAATCACCCATCAATCAATCACCCCTTGTCACTGCCACCCATCAATCACCCCCTGTCACTGCCACCCATCAATCAGCCCCTAACCTGCCCCTTGCGGGCAATCTGATCACCCACCCACACCAATAGATCGCCCGCAGATCCGACGTCAGATCACCTCCCAAGTGCAGTGTTTACATCTGTTCTCTACCCTAAACACCCACTAATTACCCATCAATCGCCCCCTGTCACTGCTACCTATCAGATTAGACCCCTATCTGCCCCTAGGGCACTCAATCACCCGCCCACACCCTCAGAACGCCCTCAGACCCCAGCCCTGATCACCTCGCCAGTGCATTGCTTGCATCTATTGCCCCCTCTAATCACACCTTGAGACACCCATCAATCACCTCCTGTCACCCCCTAGCACACCTACCCATCAGATCAGGCCCTAATTTGCCCCGTGTGGGCTCCTGATCACTCGGCCAAACCCTCAGACCCCCTTCCGATCACCTCCCCAGTGCATTGATTGCATCTATTTTCCCCTCTAACTACCCCCTGAGACACCCATAAATCACCTCCTGTCACCCACCTAGCACTCCTATCCATCAGATCAGGCCCAATACAACCTGTCATCTAAAAGGCCACCCTGCTTATGACCGGTTCCACAAAATTCGCCCCCTCATAGACCAGTTCCACAAAATTCGCCCCCTCATAGACCACCTGTCATCAAAATTTGCAGATGCTTATACCCCGGAACAGTCATTTTGAGACATTTGGTTTCCAGACTACTCACGGTTTTGGGCCCGTAAAATGCCAGGGCGGTATAGGAACCCCACAAGTGACCCCATTTTAGAAAAAAAGACACCCCAAGGTATTCTGTTAGGTGTATGACAAGTTCATAGAAGATTTTATTATTTGTCAAAAGTTAGCGGAAATTGATTTTTTATTGTTTTTTTTTTTTCACAAAGTGTAATTTTTCACTAACTTGTGACAAAAAATAAAATCTTCTATGAACTCGCCATACACCTAACGGAATACCTTGGGGTGTCTTCTTTCTAAAATGGAGTCACTTGTGGGGTTCCTATACTGCCCTGGCATTTTAGGGGCCCTAAACCGTGAGGAGTAGTCTAGAAAACAAATGCCTCAAAATGGCCTGTGAATAGGACGTTGGGCCCCTTAGCGCACCTAGGCTGCAAAAATGTGTCACACGTGGTACCGCCGTACTCAGGAAAAGTAGTATAATGTGTTTTGGTGGGTATTTTTACACATAACCATGCTGGGTGGGAGAAATCTCTCTGTAAATGGACAATTGTGTGTAAAAAAAAATCAAACAATTGTCATTTACAGAGATATTTCTCCCACCCAGCATGGGTATGTGTAAAAATACACCCCAATACTTCTCCTGAGTACGGCGGTACCACATGTGTGGCACTTTTTTACACCCTAAGTACGCTAAGGGGCCCAAAGTCCAATGAGTACCTTTAGGATTTCACAGGTCATTTTGCGACATTTGGTTTCAAGACTACGCCTCACGGTTTAGGGCCCCTAAAATGCCAGGGCAGTATAGGAACCCCACAAATGACCCAATTTTAGAAAGAAGACACCCCAAGGTATTCCATTGGTAGTATGGTGAGTTCATAGAAGATTTTATTTTTGTCACAAATTAGCGGAAAATGACACGTTGTGAAAAAAACCCACCCAGCATGGGTATGTGTAAAAATACACCCCAAAACACATTATACTAGTTCTCCTGAGTACGGCAATACCACATGTGTGGCACTTTTTTGCAGCCTAACTGTGCTAAGGGGCCCAAAGTCCAATGAGCACTTTTAGGCTTTACAGGGGTGCTTACAAATTAGCACCCCCCAAAATGCCAGGACAGTAAACACACCCCTCAAATGACCCCATTTTGGAAAGTAGACACTTCAAGGTATTCAGAGAGGGGCATGGTGAATCCGTGGCAGATTTCATTTTTTTTTTGTCACAAGTTAGCAGAAATGGAAACTTTTTTTTTTCTTGTCACAAACTATCATTTTCCGCTAACTTGTGACAAAAAATAATATCTTCTATGAACTCACTATGCCTCTCAGTGAATACTTTGGGATGTCTTCTTTCCAAAATGGGGTCATTTGGGGGGTATTTATCATTCCTGGAATTCTAGCCCCTCATGACAGGGGGTCAGAAAAGTCATAGATGCTTGAAAATGGGAAAATTCACTTTTTGCACCATAGTTTGTAAACGCTATAACTTTTACCCAAACCAATCAATATAGGCTGAATGGGTTTTTTTTAATCAAAAACATGTTTGTCCACATTGTTCGTGCTGCACGTATACAGAAATTTTACTTTATTTGAAAAATGTCAGCACAGAAAGTAAAAAAAAAAATCATTTTTTTTTACAAAATTCATGTCTTTTTTAATGAATATAATAAAAAGTAAAAATCGCAGCAGCAATCAAATAGCACCAAAAGAAAGCTTTATTAGTGACAAGAAAAGGAGCCAAAATTCATTTAGGTGGTAGGTTGTATGAGCGAGCAATGAACCGTGAAAGCTGCAGTGGTCTGAATGGAAAAAAAGTGCCCACGGTCCTCAAGTGGTTAATAACTGTAAAAGTGGTAGATGTGTTAATGGAGGAGTATCAAGAACCTATGGCTATCTACACTCCATTGAGAATTTGTGCTCAGCAGTAAGGATTGCCACTAAGCACAGGAACCTGAGCTGCAACATATAGCGACTATCCTCTGTTCACCTCCGATATCAAGTATTGTTTGTGCATATCCAAACCCATGGAGAATGCTACAATCAATTTGACCAGTTGATACCTTGAGTTCCTGTGATCACTTCCTGCTTTAGTTTGTGATTATTGCAGGGCCTGCTTGCTGCTCTGAAGATGACATGGGCTGTGTGGGATGTTAGGAAAATTGTTATTACTGTTCTCCACCAGCTCAAGATTCATCATAAACACCAATATGAAAATGAGAACTGAGGAGAGAGGCAGCAAGCAGACACCGAACAATGAATATTAGGAAGTAGCTATACTGAGTGGGAGGTGCATATTCATATTTATGCTGTTGGATTGAATTGTTTCCAAGAAACTGTTTTTATAGACCTTAAACTTTCTGGTGACTTTTTATACTTCCTGTAATTTTCATAACCTGTCCAAAATTTGAGCATGCTCAGTTATAGATGTTTAATACATCTTTAGTGTATGATTTATGTCACAAGAAATGCTAAAATACATTTACAAAAAAAAAAAAAGATAAATGTACAGGTACATTCTGCTGAACTTGGAAGGGAGGAAAATGGAACCAGAAGGTAAGGCAAGATAGAACAATAGTGTATTAAAGTTTGCAAAAAAATAAATGATGTACTATAATAATTCTGTACATATTTGCAAAGCAAGAGATAAGGGATCAGTTTGAATGAATGGTAATTAGGGAAACCTAGATCTGTAAGGAATACTCCAGGGTTTCGTCATGATCTAAGATTTTAATTTGTAAGACGGCATCATTTTCTTGCACTGGAATGCATCAGTTTCAAACTTTAATAAGCATTTGTAGGAATTCAGGCCTACCGCTGGATCATTTTTAATATATTTTAAGTGAAAAAATAGAGAACATTGGCTTCATTATGTTTTTAGCATCTTATTATTTCCCAATGGATCTTTGTTAATAAAAAAAAAAATCTGCATTATGATGGTGTATATCTTAATTCCTTATACAAATTAAAAAAAAATCAGAGGTATTATTTTGCAAAACTAAAGAAAACTCTCTAGTTAAAGCACCAAACATTAAGAAGTAGAGATATCAAATAATTTAGTTTCAAATGTCTCACTATAAAAGTATAACAATACACAATTTCTGAGGCGCAGTAGCTGTCTCTGTATGCACCTAAGTTAGCTTGCTGTTGGTGAGCCTCCTGCTCTTTTTAACAATAGTACAGTTCAATACTCAGTACAGCTGCCACTCAAATGCATATGTATTGTCAATAAAGTCCCACAAGTACCACAACATGAAGTCCTTTTCCTCCTCTGCAAATGTTTCAAGGTCCCTCTTCTTGCATATCACAGTGCACCTCCACCACACCCAATCAGAATCCACTCACAAAGTGTGATGACCACCAGGCACTAGCAGCACTCCAGGGACACTCCCAAGTCACCCCTGACCTCCATGATCAGATACAATACACTTCCTATTCCACTTTCCATACTCCACTCATGACCAATGTGATAACCCCAAATAAAAAACCCTCATAGCGTAATACTATAAAGCTATATAATAGGATAATAGGGCATTGCACTCACATAAAATGACTTGTGAGACTTCCTTGCTATTACATACTGTAGGAATTTGAATGGAGCCTATACTCAGTACTGAACTCACCACAAAAGTATATCTATGATTACACAGAGCTTATTATTATTATTATTATTTAGTATTTATATAGCGCCAATGTTTTTCGCAGCGATATACAGTATATATATATATATATATATATATATATATATATATATATATATATATATATATATATATATATTTATATATATATATATATATATATATTGTCTTGTCACTAACTGTCCCTCAAAGGAGCTCACAATCTAATCCCTACCATTGCCATATGTCTATATTATGTAGTGTAAGTACTGTAGTCTAGGGCCAATTTTTGTAGGGGGAGCCAATTAACTTTATCCGTATGTTTTTGGAATGTGGGAGGAAACCAGAGTACCCGGAGGAAACCCACGCAAACATGGAGAGAACATACAAACTCTTTTGCAGATAGTGCCCTGGCTGGGATTCAAACCAGGGACCCAGCGCTGCAAGGCGAGAGAGCTAACCACTATGCCACCGTTATGAGTAAAGCTTAGATAAAATTCTGCAATATATTATAAACACCCCCCCACACACACACACACCCTTTCATCATTTTCCTATACAAATGGTGTTACTAGTTTCTTGATGTATATTTTCCTCAAAATGCTTCATAATCTGACACATGCGCAGCAGAAGCGTATACATTACCTGCTCACCACCACTCACTTTCTGGTTAGTTTTCAAGTGCCTTGTACTGTGTACAGCCAGCCAATCCCCATACGGATTCAGTCCCGCTTGGTGATTGGCTGGCTGCATGTAGTGTTCAGCACTTGAACACTAACTAGGAAATGAGTGGAGGTGATGAGGGTGCCGGGAGCAGGTAACGTATACTCCTTTGCTCCGCATCCAGGACTCCCTCCAGGGCCCCTCCCAGCTCTCCAAGCCTCTCCACTTTCTAGAGTGCTTTCAGCATGCACTATGCATGGGGGTGCTAGGGTAGCACGTTGGTGGTTCAGGCTATCGGTGGGTCACTGCATGTGGCCTATTTTTTATGTGCAAAGTGAGATTCATGGATCAGCTATATATATATATATATATATATATATATATATATATATATATATATATATATATATATATATATATATATATATATATATATATATATATATTATTTTACATTTTACCTTCAGGTCATAAGTGAAGTGTATGATAAATGCTTGAAAATACAGCTCCTTATTGGGATTTCTGTAAGAAAAAAAAACAAAAAGAGACAGTTTGCAGATTTATGTTTTTACTGAATGGCAGTTGAATAAGGTCTACTGCTGTTGACCAGTTAAAAATAATAAATACAGGTTTATAGAAAAGGGAAACCTGATCACTATATAGTGATGTTGTCTGCTAACATTTTAAAAAAGGTCAAGTTCTAAATGTTTTTACTGTACCATTTACTTTGAGGAGTCCCCTCCTTCGTCATCACATCATCTTATCCGCTTTAAACACAGTTGAACTCTTAAATACTGTATATAAAGGCAGTTCCATCATTTAATGTGATAATAGTAATACACAGAAGTTGAGGAATGTGTAACACAAAAGCATCCAAATATGTTAGGGTCGTTCTGTCACTTGTGTGGGAACTTAGTAGCAGTGTAAACAGTCATAAATAAGTGTTTAGGAATGTGATGGGGTAGAATGTCACAAAGGTGGCAATAAAAATGTCTGATAAGGATTTACATTTCAATCAAATGTTTTTGCTGGGAAAATGTCTGACACACTAAGACATCTTGGTGAAAGCTCTCACGAAAGCTGATCCTACAAAAAATTTTGTTGGTGCAAATTAAGAGTATGACATATAGAACATAAGGTTGTTGGTTTGTTTGTTTTTTTCTTGATGCTATGATAGTACTCTCATAGTATCAAGAAAAAAAACAGGAACATAAACTTCTTATTTTAGTAAAATTCCGTACTACACACAGCATAGCTTGACAAAGAGGCAGACGCCTTGAAACATTGTATTTATTTGCTGTAATGTTTACTGAATGAAAGAGCATACGATTACTTTGGATGGTGGCGGCTCATCTCCTTTGCATTATTACTTGGTCCTGAGTGCTGCAGGACCTGGCCTGGCACATCTCTCCATTTCTTCATAGAGGAGTGCTCCACTCTACTGTTTTTCAATAAAATACCGAACTGTACACCTTTTAATATTATTCTTGGCATGGCATCATCCTACTGGAAGCCAGGGGCGTTGCTAGGATCCCAAAAGATCCGGGGCACCCAGCGGTTAAAAATGGTTGTGGCTACAGACCGGAATGTGGGTGCGGTTACAGGTGGAGCCAAATTGACATGAACTTAGCATCGGTCTAAGTAAGCCGCCCCAGCAAAATGTCAACTGAAGCCCCCTCTCCAGGAATACACAAAAAAAACAAAGTAAATATGCAGTTTATCACATAAATAGGCAGTGTCCCTTATCTTATATAAAAGCATAGCGTTATAGCAGTATTGAGTAACATATAGTATTCAAAGCTTGTATACAGCACGGTGGTGTAGTGGTTAGCACTTTCGCCTTGCAGCGCTGGATTCCCGGTTAGAAACCCAGCCAGGGATCAGCAAGGAGTTTGTATGTTCTCCCCGTGTCTGCGTGGGCTTCCTCTGAGCATTCTGGTTTCCTCCCACATCCCAAAAACATATAGATAAGTTAATTGGCTTCCACTAAATTGGCCCTAGACCACTATACATTCTCTACCCAATTATGGTAGGGACTAGATTGTGAGCCCCTCTGAGGGACAGTTAAGTGACAAGACAATATACTCTTTAAGGCGCTGCAGAAGATGTCGGCGCTAAATAAATACTACATAATAATTCACAGCACAGCCTTGCAGGCATATACTGTGAGCATCCAGACTGACAGAACAAGCATATATACACACACAACACAATTGCAGACCAGACAGCAAGCTCAATGTCTTTGTAGTTAGAATATAAGTGTTAGATTACACACAATCAACTTTGCATAAACTACTTAGAAAACAGTTTTAAATGACCGATTCTTAGCAATTGCTTACAGTTATAGTTCAGTAAGCAGGTCAAATAAAATCACAGATTAGGCTGCAGCCACCTTTCAAACACAAACAGCGCCATGCTGTCAGTGAGCAGTACAAGAATAAGTTGCTGGAGCCTGTGGCTAGAGGGGGAGACTGAAGGGGAAACTGTCTGCTGGGCTGAGCTGACAGCCCGACTCCTACCACTGCTGTGCCTGCTGGAGCTAATTAGTTCTTCTCACCTCCTCCATCCATTGATCCACTCTCTAAAATTATCTGTCCTGCTCTCAAGCCTGCAGCCATCCTCTCCTCTGGACTCCTCCTCCCAGCGTCTGATGCTTTCTTAAGCTAAGTACTCACGGGGGGGGGGGGGGGGACACAATTGTAGCTGTCGCTAGCACACGGTAGCGTGTGCGCGACAGTTCGGCGACAGTTCGGCAACAGCTCGTCGCCAAGTCCCTCTGCATCCAGCAGAGGGATTAGCGATGCGGCGGAAGCTGTCGCCGAGGTTCCTCCCCCCCGCCGGAAGCTCCGTGTGCTGTGTGTGGGTAGCTGTCGCTAGCCCGCATACACATGCGGGCCTAGCGACAGTTCCGGCGAGGTTGAGGCGACGGCTGTAGCCGGTGATTGAACATGTCAATCGCCTGGCGACAGCTCCGACGGGCGACGGTTCGGGGCGCGCGCGTCATACACACGGGCGAACTGTCGCCGCAACACGAGCGTGCCACGCGGTTGCGGCGATGGCCGTCCCCTGTGAGTATGGACCTTTAGATGCTAGAGGTAGAAGCCTGGAGGAGAGGATGTCTGCAGGCTCCGCAGACCATGTGGCTGACTCGGAGGAGGTGAGTAACTGCGGCGATTTTGCTGGGAGAGGTTCGGGGCACTCCACAAAAGGTTCGGGGCACGTGCTTCGAACCATTTGTGCTAGCGACACCCCTGCTGGAAGCAATCACAGAGGAAACATGAACTACAGTGAGGTCCGCAGGTGGAAACACCAACTGTAGAGCAGACGATAGAGGAAATACTAATTACAGGGAAGGGGAACACAAATTACATTTGAAAGGGCACAGCATGTCTGCTTGCCACTTATCTACCTACCACTTACTACCTGTCCTTTATGTGCTTATTACTTATCCACATACCCACTTACACTGTTTGCCTGTCACTTATCTACCTGCAGCTTATTTGCATGTCAGTGCAGTCTGCTTATCACTAGAACCTGCTGTTAACTAGACTTGCCAATTGTTAAGATATCTGCCCGTCAATTGGGTACCTGCTTACCACTAGGGCCCCTGTTAATAGAAAATGTGCATGCCTCTGTATATGTCTATTAGTGAAATATATCCCTTGTTGATATCTATATACCATTTGTAATATCTACATGCCACTAATATCTGCCATTATTATTAATAACCACATGTATTAACTGCCTGTCATTGGTAGTATCTGCCTGTTGCTCATGTTATTTGAGAATTACAGATGTACTGCCATCCTTGGAAATATCTTCCTATCAGGATTATCTGCATGTCACTATTATTAAACTTTAATTGATTCTATCTGTAAATCTGCCAACACATGTTTTGTCTGTATTGGTGTTTGCATATAGTATATAGAATAGATTTTTATTAAACACTGGTGGTTTAGTCAGTTTCTATGTATGTTTATAATTGTGCAGCATAATTGTCAATGCAGTCAGAACAACATTAGGTAAGAGACTGTACAGAACTGTGAGTAGTACTGCTCTGCACTGCCTTTGGCTTGAACAGAACCTTAACCATATGTTTCAGAGGTCATTTTCTTTATCTGTTCACTATGTATAAACTGCATGTGCATGCATTTATGGCCTTTTTATAGCACATGCATGTCCTCTTATGCAAGTTATCTGCAATATTTTATCTAATAATCAAAGGTGGTGTTCTTTTAAATGACCGTTAAAATTGTATCAAAGTTATGAATATGTGGGTCATACTGATAAGCTTCTACCTTTGCCCAGAATGAAAAGAGTTAGAGTTAGGAAATAACACATTTATTCAACATATTCCCCCCCTCAGACTGATGTACTTGGTACAGCATAGTTGCAGTTTTTCTAGACTGTTCAAATGAAGGTCCTTTGGCTGGGCCTCAAACCAGCTCTCAGCAGCATTTTGATGTTAGAAATGTCCTCTAAAGTTTACACTTCAATTGTTTCTTCAAGTTTGGGAACAGATAATAGCCCAAAGGGTCAGGTCAGGTGAGAAGGGGGGATGGTGAAATTGGAAACCCAGCGTGTTCCATTTGGCAGCCGTCGTTGCCTCCAGTCCGGCGTGTGTACGGACCTTTAATTGCCTCCTTCAGCTGGTTCAGGAAATTACCATAATAGGGTCCTGTGATATTAGAGCCCTGAGCTAATTAGTGCACCAACAGAATACTGTTGCCATGATAATGCCATGATTTTTTTTCCCGATGTCTGGGTGCAGAACATCTTCTGCCACAGGAACTTACTGTGGTGCCATTCCTTTGACTGTTCTTTGGTTTCAGAGTCAGAGATGTGAAGCCAGGTTTCATCCTCAGTCACTAAACTAGCCATAAAGTCATGTGCAGCTTGAAAATGGGCCCAAACGACTTTGGGTGCTCAGCAATTTATTTTTTTCTGATCACTGTTCAAACATTTTAGCAACCACTATGCTGCAAGCTTGCACATGTCTAGGATAGTGGTGATAACTAATCTTACACAATCTGAGATGACCAGAATCTGAGCTATCTTGTTTGGGGGCATTTCAATATTTGTGTAGTGCTTTTCTTCTGTTGGACTCAAAGCACTTGTGAGGCAGCCACTAGAGCTCACTTAAGAGGCAGTAGCAGTGGTAAGGAGTCTTGCCTAAGAACTCCTACTGAATAGGTGCTGGCTTACCGAATAGGAAGAGCAGAGATTTGAACCCAGGTCTCCTAGCTCGGAGGCAAAGCCCTTAACCATAATACTATCCAGCCACCAAGATATATAGGTTTTGACAATGCTGACTTATACCCACCACAATTTTATTTCTATGTCGTCTAGAAGGTGGCAACGCTAGGAACTTATCAGCACCCCCTTGTAAATACATTTTTTTTCCACTACCTCCTCTGATTACAGATTGGCTCCATCTTTGAACAGGAAGAAACTTCCTCAGTTTAATAATTTCCTCTCCATATTACATTGCAGAATTCCTTTAAGATTCTGAAACCTTCAACTACCTGTAATCGGTAAGTAACAACAGTAAATACATTGTAATGTTGATGTGAGCTTCTGTATATTAAATTCAGAACCTTTCAGCCCTATGATTTTTTTTGTATGGCTGTGTTCATATTTTCAAAAGCATCTGAAATGCTATAACACATTTCCTCTTCAAAATTGTGTTACAAGCAGCTAATAGATGCTCTTTATATCACATTACCGATTTAAAGGATGTAAATCATATAAGGTTTGACTTTATACTTCTTCAAAATTGTAACACATTAGATAACATTCAGTGTGCACTTAAGATTTTTACAGATCACCCTCACCGTGTGTGTGTGAGTGTGTGAGTGTGTGTGTGTGTGTGTGTGTGTGTGTGTGTGTGTGTGTGTGTGTGTGTGTGTGTGTACAACTTTGTCCCATTTCTTGTAAATGAGTCACAGTGATTCACTGTTTTGGTTAGTAATGAGTCTGAAGAGCTGGCTCTGTAGTCTGCATGATGTGTAAATGACCAAAGAAGAAGAAAAAAACACTCCATGGTTTAAACAGCAGTTTGAAAATGTGTTGTTGCAATTATGAAATAGTAGCAATTGTAAAACTGTGAAATCAAATCTAATAGCTTGCGGTGTGTTCAGACCACGGAGTGTTATCCCACACAACATGGAATGTTTTTTCTTAGATTCACCTCCGAAGAAGGTGATCCTATTTTTGCGGGGATGCAAATTTCTTCAGGCTGTTGGTTTGTGACTAACAGCAGAACATCTGGAATAGATGACTTCAGTATTTATTAGTCATTCGGAACTGGAGTAAGCATAGCTTGACCAGAATCTATACACAATAATCTTTTTTGGAGATCTAAATGAAGTATCACAAATCTTAACCTTATCACAAACACAAAGGAAGAGATGTCAGACGATTCATTTCCCACTGAGGAGATGAATGGCCCGTGTGACCTCTTGCTGTCCAGTAAATTTAAATAATTTATGGAAACAAAAGGGAATATTCTGTCAGAAATCAGAAGAGAACATATTTGCCAAGGGAGATGTGGGATTGGATTTTATTTATTATTATACTAAATATACCTATTAGTGTGAAACTTAGTTATAGCTGTTAACTGTAGTTATTATTGAGAATAATTACATTATACTAGCCATGTTCTAGTCAGCACATTTGTGATCATTATTGTATAGATTTATTATGTAAGATATGCTGAATGTCCTGGGATTGTTGACAGAAACTCTGTCCTATTACCTAAATGTAAACAAACTTACAGCACTATGGCTACAGCAAGTTTTCTTATTACCTATTTTATAAAAAAAAAACTGCCAACAGCCTTGTTGTCATCTGATCTTTTGACCTTAGTAGTTTGTGTCACACAGCTGGAACAAGTATGCAGCCAGGGTATTTGGAACAGCTGAATTTGTGAATCGTAGTCATACAGTCAGTGATTCAGAGAGTATTGGAGGGGGAGGATGGCAAAACAGCCTGGCGAGTAGGAATATGGAAACATCATTGCTGATTTGCTTTAGTGAACTCCATGAACTCTGCAGGCATATTTTCCATTTGATCAGGAGTCATTTTCCATTATTAATTATAAATTTATTTCAGCCTTGTACTCCCTCTTCTGGATCTTAAAGTCTCCCTTCTGCATAAACACATGCCATTTTCATGCCTAATTGATACATTTATAATGCTGAATCATGAAGAATTTGATCCCATCATCAACAGAATGTGAATTTCAAACGTGTTTCTGTTCCTCTGTATTTGTCCCCATGCTTACCTCACTTTTATGAAGTCAATGGGGCATAAAGCACTACCTCTCACCTTTAATCACCCTGCATGCTCAAGATGTCTCATGGCAGGATTTCAATGTGGAGCAAAAAAAAACCCCAAAGATCCGGCACTGCAGTGTAATTATGCATTTAATCAATATTCATTCATCACAAATAAATGCAAAGTTGTTGACAAATTGCTGCAAAGTTCATGTAGGGCACAATGATGGCATTGCCAGCCAAACATAAGTGGCTGTGTATAGCAGATAAAGTCCTACCGTAGGTGAGGTAGATGGCAGTGGGTGCAGGGCAAAAAACAGGCAGCCTAATGGCCGTTTCGCACAGTGGTGCTTCTTTCAAGGCTATTCCATGCTCCTTCCATGGAATAGCCTCAGAAGAAGCACCACCATGTGAAACGGCCATTAGGCTGCCCGTTTTTGCCCTGTACCCACTGCTATCTACCTCACCTATGGTAGGACTTTATCTGCTATACCAGCCACGTATATTTGGCTGGAAATGCCATCATTGTGCCCTGTATGAACTTTGCACCAATTTGCACACAACTTTGCATTTATTTGTGATGAATGGAGATTGATTAAATGCACAATTACACTGCAGTGCCGGATATTTGTTTCTTTTCCCCTCACTTTTAGTTAGCGATCTAATCTCTTCCTGACTTGCTTGCTCACAGTAGCAGACTTATGGCAGTATTGGGGGCATACAGGTGTGTCTTTTGGTATGTGTGGGCATGCTTAAAGGAATTCTGATGTGAAAAATATAATCTGTTTTTACTCTCCTGGGGCTCTTTCCAGCCCCTGGCAGCCGTCTCAGTGCCTCAACGCAGCCCCGGTCCTCTTCGGTGTCTCCTCTAGTTGCCCATATGATGACACCACCATTGCAGGCGGCCAGCAGGGACAACGAAGAGGACTGGGCCTGCTGCGAGGAACTGAGATGGCTGCCAGAGGCTGGAAGAAGCCCCAGGTGAGTAAAAAACAGATTATCTTTTTCACATGTGAAGTTGGTTTGCATTTGCTAATCACCATATATGCCTATGCACTAATGTGTGTTTGTGCTGCCATGCATTGTAGCAGTCCTCCGTTTCTGGCAAAACATTTAAGCTCACTCTTGACAGTCACATGATGAGCAAAGTTTTTAACACCACCAGTGTATTTGCTGCCTGTTGCAGCTGCAGCTTTCTTTCTGGTTTAACCTGACCAGTCATTGTCTTTTTCACATGTCTCCTTTGGTTATACAGTGTATTGACCAAATGCTGAATGCACTTGACTTTAATTAGTGCACAATGTTGACAAAAAGCTGTCCGATAAGACCTTGGCCCTCCCAACCTTAGTGCTTATCTGCTAGACTTCGACTTTGTCCTGACCCTGCAAATAAGCTACACCCTGAAAGTACATCCCACTAGGAATACCAGCTCATCCAATAATGAGCACTTAAGTTCTTTATCTTCACATTTTGGGCCAGTAAAGGTGCATACACACGTCTGATTTTATGCCCGATTGTCGTTGAAACCGGATGTTTGAACGACTTTTTGTTTGAATGACAAGTCTTTTAGACTCCTTGTACACACAGACAACAAAAGTTTTTAAATGCTAATTACAGCTAATTTACATGTCGTTTGACTGGTCACTGGACTTGATAGAACAATGGACTAGATCAAATAACTGATCAAACGACTTGTTGTTTGAATGTCTATAATAATAGACTTTCAAACAAAAGTCGTTTGTACATATGTGCGGATGTAACTGTCGTTTGAACGACAGTTAGTCCATGGATCCGTCAAGCAGATCAGTCAAAACTGCTGCTATCAGTCTAATGATCAAACATACACAGGTCCAAATGTGGTTCTGAACGAGTCGTTCAGAAATATCAGACGTGTGTACGTACCTTAACATGCCTACTGTATAAACCAATTATGACCCAGATAAGCCAGATCAACTTATTTTCCAGATTTAATTTCCATATTACTTATAGACCCAAATACTGATAATCTCTGTTCAGCTAATAACTTCTTGTTGTTTCTACTTTTTTCAGAATTTTGTGATGGGAGATTGGGAGTTTCTCAGCTATAGTATGTGCAGGCATGCTGTAGCTGAGAAACTCCTTGCTATGTAAGTTTATCAGATTTAGTGGCAGAAAGTCTTCCTGAAAAAATTAAAAAATAAACTCTGGAAAGTTGGGGGATCTCTTCAGTTAAGGTCTAAATTATATTGTCGTAGGATCATTAATTAAAGGTACAGACCCTCACAGTTCGAGATCATCCATTGAAACCCTGTCAGCTGGATAGCATATCTTTACTTACCAGTAGGGGTTCTCATCACGAGGTCGTGATCACTCGTGTTTTTTTGTGATCACAAATTCATAATTTCCTCTCGATCACAAATGCACTCGTGATAGCACTCATTACCCGACTCGTGATCACGAGTCTGTTTTCGCGATTAAAAACCCGTCGACTTTAACGGTTAATAGCAAAGCTGCCTTACATTATAGAAACATCAAATTTGCAGGCTATGTTAAGAAGACCAGTGGGAACAAGGGGGCATTTTTTTTCAAAAAGACCTTATAGTTTTTTAGAAAATCGATTTTAAAGTTTTAAAGGAAAAAGTATATATTTAAATGCGGTAAATGACAGTTGATGTAGCAAACCTAACTGTAGTGTAAATTTACATATATCAAAAGAAAGAGCAATGAATTTCCTGACAGGGTTTCTAGGGGGTCCATACGCAGTGCATACGGACCCCCTGTAATCCCCTCCGGAGTCACAACTCTTTGACCAGGGATCGATATACAGCTGCAATATGGCTGTATAAAGATCCCTGGAATCTTTTCCTCTTTGTTAAAACTTTTTTTATGTTCAGAGGGTGGGAAATAAAAAAAAATATGTGGGGTCCCCCCTACCCATCATATTTAACCCTTTGTCCCACATGCAGGCTGGGATATCTAGAATGCGGATCCCTGACCAACTGGGGCTTTGCACCCTGAGCTATACCAGCCCGCATGTTCCATGATATGAGGGAGCTCTGGGGAAGAGGGGCGGCCAAGCCTTCCCCTCCCCCCCCACCCGAGCCCTTGTCCAATCCATGGACAAAGAGCTCTACCCCACCTTCGGTGCCCCAGGAGGAGGTGGGGCAACGACTCCCTGGGGAGGTTTATGGTGGCATCTGGAAGACCCCTTCTCCCCTCTCAGGAGAAATGAGTATAGGGGTACCCTTACCCATTTCCACAAAGGGTTAATTGAAATAAAAACGCAACCATGAAAAAAGTCCTTTATTATTCAATATTAACCAGAAATACTTACCTGTACCTTTAAAACATGTTCCCACACCAATATCCTCAGAAAAGGTCCCACGCCAATATCCTCTATCTTGCGAACTTCTGTGACAACTTGATTGAAGATCTCCGCTGGCTGCCGCCATACACCACTACAACACCGCCAACAGCTCTGCTAAACTAAGTATAGCACAGCTAAAGCATCTTTGAATTTGGCTCCAAGGCTCCCCATTGGTCTATTAACAAACCAATGGGGATCGTTCTGATCCCCATTGGTCTGTTAATAGACCAATGGGGTGCCTTGGAGCCAAATTCAAAGATGCTTTAGCTCTGCCGTGGCTCCCGTCTCTCCACTCTCCTCCCCACTCACTGCACCTATAGCGCCTGCTGATGCTGTCACCCTGGAGCACCCATAGCACCCTGATGTGCTCGTGATTCAAAACCGCACTTGAGTTGGATATCTGTTTCTATTTATGATCGCAATCACGAGTCAATTGGTAAGTGGGTGGAGTCAAATTTGTGATCACTCAGATACAAGATTGGGGGTATCCGAGCAACCCTGCTTACCAGTACTGCAAGATTTACAAATCTGAAATATTGAAACATTTCACCTTAAGTGGTATTGTCGTCATCAATTTAATTGTTTTGCTCTCAAACATTAAACAAAGTAAAAATGAATATGAATCAGTATGAGACTGCTTTGATGTCTCTTGAATGCATATTTGCTTCTCATGGATGCTGACTGATATAATTCCTGGCTGAAGGACAAATGATCAGATGTACTTCTAGAGAAGTAATTAGTAAGCGATTAACCCCCCGCCGCCTCCTCCATACCATTTAGCAGCTGCTCTTTGAGTCTACCAGAAGAAAAGTGTGATATAAATGTTCTGTGTCTAAATGAAGTGTAAAGCATGAGTAGTAACCCTTGAATACAAGTCTGATGGTTTAGCTGTAAAGGGGCCCATACACCTAATAATTTTCCCGCCGATATACAGCAGATTCGATCACTGTGATCAAATCTGCTGTGAAATCGTTGCGCAAACGCTGACAGAACGATCAATTTCCATCCGAAATCAATCGTTACCATCGATTCCCGTCGATCCGTTAGTGCGGAAGATTTCCCTCGATCGCCGGCGGGTCGGGAGTACGTCGATAGCAGCGTTCGAATGCCCGACGACTGATGCTAGCGGCAATACATTACCTGCCCCCGGCCGGCGCGACTCCCCCTCTGTCCCCGCAGCTTCTTCTCCACGCTGGGTTCCGGACCGGCTGCTGCTTCATTGAACTTCCTGTCCCGGCAGGAAGTTTATACAGTAGAGCGCCCTCTACTGTTTAAACTTACCCGGCAGGAAGTTCAATGAAGCAGCAGCCGGTCCGGAACACAGCGCAGAGAAGAAGCTGCGGGGACAGAGGGGGAGTCGCGCCGGCCGGAGCAGGTAATGTATGCGGGCGGGCGGGGGCAGCGGCAGCACCACCACCACCACAGATTGTGATCGGTTTCATGCTGAAATTGATTCACAATCTGTTTGCAGTAAAGGCAGTCATACAATCCCTCTCTGATCAGATTCGATCAGAAAGGGATCTATCTGTTGGTTGTATCTGATGGCAAATCGACCAGTGTATGGCTACCATTAATGTTATGCTGTTTTAATGCTTAAGACTATAGATAACATTTGATGACAATACTACTGTAGCTGCCTGTTTGGTGCAGTAATTCCCAGTAAACCCAGTAATTCTGATGATCAGTATTTAATTGTCTCAAAGTTACTGCAAGTCATCTGAGGCATTTGACATTTTGCTTCTTTGCTGTGATATTGCATAATTCTCTTTATAAAAGTGCCAACAGTTATTACTTTCATATAAATATTACTAATAGTGTTCCTGAATCCTGGACCAAAGTAACATTCAACAAGTATTTTGACGTGGCACAGGGGGCAAAATACCCATTTTCAGTTCACGAAATGGGCTATGTGCATCACAAATCCTTACAGCCACCTATTATTATTCTGTTCTTGCATTCTTTTAAATAACAGGGAATTAGAATGTTTTTTACCTTGTCATTTGACCCCAATGTTAGGTATGTATGACAACATTTTTAAACTAAGATTTTATTTTTAAACTAAGGAGCTACCATAATGTTTGAGTAACAAATGCGAGCGCTCATAAGATTTGGATATACACATCATTAGGATTTTTGCTAATAAGGACACACTACGCTAGTATTACAGTACGCCCTCTGCTTTATATTAACAGAGTGTTACATGAAGGGGGAGATCAGACAGAAGCGCTAGACAAGGGTCAGCCTTCATATACTCATACAAAAAAAGAATTGCAGTTCACCAGTTAGTGTCAAATTTTCTAGCAGTTCCTCAACCCTGAAATCTCTGGTACCCCAGGGAATTGTAAATTACAAAGGAATGGAAAGATCTGTGTGTGCAGATTTATAACAAAACAGGACTCTATCTTGATGTGATCTATGAGTCATAGGAATATTCACTTAGCAAATTTCCTGAGGCCCTAACTTTTTAAGTTAATTATTAAAAACAATGTTTTTTGCCACTTAGCTTTATGGATCTTACAGAAAGTAATTCCCATTCGATTAATTCTGCCTTAAAATTACTCTATTGCCTTCTTAAATCTTAAATATACAGATATGTCTCTGTACCTCTCTCTGTGTGGTCATGCTTATTTCTAATTTTATTTGAATATAAAAGCAACAAATGTTTTGAAGAAAACTATCCTACGTCTGAGCACACACTGAGCAAGCACCAGTCCAATTAGGAAGTAGATAACAATCAGACAAAAATGTTGTATAATTAATATTAACAGCTGTTCACAGACTTATGAGATCTACATGGTGCTTACAAAATATTTGTGATTTAACCAGCCCAATAAAAAAATGAACATATGCTTTAAAAGTCCATAATCAGAAGTCCTCATTAATGAAAAGTGTTCATTATTGAGAAGTGTATTTAAGATTTAACAAGGTGTCTGGAAGACCTGTGGATTAGGGCCAGGACAAGGCTCTCCAGTGCCATAGGCAAAGATTTCAAAGTGCGCTCCCCCCCTTCAAATTGTGCCCACTCCAGTATAGGTAGCAGTTGTGCTCCTAGCATTAAGTAGGTCACCCTCCCCCATAGGAAGCCAGATGTGCCCTCTGGTATTAGGTAGGTTCCTCCTAGTACAGGTAGGCAGTATTAGGTATCTCCCCTCCCAAGTATATATAGCCAGGCATGCCTCTTGTATTAGGTAGCTTCCGAACCCAGAATTGATAGAAAGATATTCCCCCAGTATTAGGGAGTCCACCGAGATACAGAGTGCTACAGAAGTTACTCATCTCTCCACACTGGGATCTCTGGGGGAGATTTGTCAACGCATTACCGACAGTTTTTTCTTCTAAAACTGTTCTAAGCAGCAGAAGAACAGTTCTGCATGATAGTAAGAAACTTCCCAAAGCCTATGTAATAGCGGCTGTTTAGTGTGGATTTCTAGAGCTACACTACAGTTAAAAGTGCAAATCCATTCCTTAACTGCTGCAGATTAAGAAGTGCTCATTAGCAGTTCTTCAGATAGTGCAGACTAAATGTGATTTGTAAAGGGCTCCTCCCCCCTCACTCAGAGCTTGCTGACAGCAGATCTAGTGGCTACCTCAGCAACTGCAATTTCCCTCACACACTGCACTGCCTGAGAGACCTTCCTAACTCCTTCTATTCCTTACAGTTTAAGAAGGAATCTGCACTATCTAGTGATTTCTTAGGATGTCTGAGACAGTTCTGCACGAATTTCTAAAAACCTACCAATATTTTGTCTCCGACACTCTTGATAAATCTGGCCCACTGTCATCCCCCTCACAGCATCTTCTCTCTGAGGCCTAGTGCACACCGAGCGGTTTTTGGAGCGATCCGCTGGCCGCATCCACCTGTAAAAACACTTGGCTAATGTATTGCAATGGGATGGTGCACACCGGCGGTTTGAGGTTTTTGCCAAGCCGCAAACGCGCCTCCTGCTGCGCGTTTGCGGTTTTCGGTAGCGTTTCGTCCTCAATGTAAAGTATAGGAAAAACGCAAACCGCTCTGAAAAACGCTACTTCAGAGCGGTTTGCCAGGCGTTTTTGTTACAGAAGCTGTTCAGTAACCACTAGGTATGTTTAGAAAACCTCTCTAAACATACCTAGAATCGCTCTAAAATCAGCTCCCAAAACCGCTAGCATATTGCAGATCTGCTAGCGGTTTTGGTGTGCACTGGGCCTGACTCCCTCCAGCATGCCACTGAAGGGAGTCAGAGCAGAAATGCCGTGATGGGGTGGAATAGAGATCCTGGCATGGAGAGATGAGTAACTGCTGCAGTATGATCCCCTTACAACTACTCTCTGATGTCTGGTGTAGAGGAGGCAACTGGGGGGAGGGGGGCCCAGAGGTTGGTGCCTCCTGAGCTTTTGCCTCATCCCGGCCCAGCTGTGGATATCATATTGCTTTGCAGGTCACCCTTTTAAATGATGAACCAGTGTTTTTTAAGGGATTTAAAAAAAACACTGCACAAAGATAGCAATAGTGAAGAAAAAGGGGTCACCTCAGGGCATATATTGTCCAAAATAAAAAAGACATTGAGTATTACGAGAGGCACGGGAAGAACAGGAAGTGCAAACCCTGAAGTATTGAAAGGACAGAATGTACTAGATGGGAAAAACTGATGGGGGAACTGAACATAAAAACTGTCAGGGCGGACTGAAAGAAAGGACGGTCAAAGCAGACTGGACCGGAAAAGAGGGTAGGGGGGAGACAGAGAGCGCTCCGATGGTGCATTAACCAAGTATTACTTTGCACACTTTAAAATAATTAGACTTACAATGTCTTAGTAGCTGTATGGCGTTTCTCGCTCGAATCGTCCGGGGATTGTTCTCAGCCTAATCCAGCCTGGCCAGGGCTGGCGGTGTAGATGGTAACACTAGGGAACGACCGTCCGGGGAGAGCAGCGCCTAGCTTCTGCCACCTTACGTCACTACCGGTTTCGGCGAAAAACCACGCCTTCCTCAGGTGACGTCTGCAGCAGGCGGCTGGGTCTATATAGACGCGCCCTCATGGCAACTGTTGCCAGTGGGCGGCAATTAAAATTCAACCAACTTTATTATAACATTTTAAAAAACATTTTTACGTGAACCATTACTAACTTAGAAACTGACAGCTCCTCGATATCAAAGGAACAACATCCAAATATAAACTTCTTATAGCTTCGATGGCACTCTGCATCCCTGCCAACTATCACAGGACTATACATATATATGTATACACATACATATCTTTAGGGTACTTCTTATCACTATGCACATTCATCGCTATCTCGTCGCCACAGCAATGTCTTTTCAGACCTTACTGAGGGCTAGAAAAAAAGGGGGAACTCATAAAAATATAAAAACTATATATATAAAAAACATTTCTGGACTTAGAATTCTTCATTGATCAGGATCTCAATATACAATCCAGGACACATTTCAAGCCGACAGCCGGCAATTCATATCTCCATGCAAATAGCTGTCACCACCCAGGATGGATAAATAACATTCCAAGGAGCCAGTTCTGTAGACTCAGGAGGAATTGTAGTCAGGACGCAGACTATGAAAAACAGTCAAACATCTTAAAAACCAAATTTAAAGAGAAAGGCTATAAGGAGGACTCTATCCATGCAGCCATCTCGGAATATCACAGCACTAATGACGATAAAAAAGAAGAAGAATCTGACCTAACCAATTCAAACAAATACAAAAATAGTACAACAAATGGACACAAAAATAAAACCTCTAGGGGTGGACCCACTTTCATCACCAAATATACCAGAAGCTCAAAAAGGATCCAGGACATCATTAAGGGGAACTGGCCTATCCTGTTGCAGGACCCTATAATGAAAGGTTTACTGCCCGAGACACCTCAAATTATCTATAAAAAAGCAAAATCTCTAAAAAATGTAATCGCACCAAGTAAGGTTGACATCAAAAAACCAACCACCTGGTTGAAAAATAACGTGATAGGAAACTTCAGGTGTGGTTCTAGTAGGTGTGGATGCTGCCAGTTTATGCAGCACAGGCTGAAAAGTATCCCAAACTCGGAGGGCCCTCCTGTGTCTCTTAGGCAATTTACCAACTGTGCCACCAAGTTCGTCATCTACTTGTTGCAGTGTGGTTGCAACAAGAGATATGTGGGTAGAACCACCCGCGAACTGAGAACTCGCCTTGGTGAGCACAAGTGTAACATTGTGGCAAAATCTGATAAACACAGCGTGCCACGTCATTTTGAGCAATACCATCATGGGGACCCCGGAAGCCTAACTATTACTGGGTTGGAACACATACCAGATTCTTTCCCTGTGGGCCTAAGATACAAAAGGTTATGTGAGAGGGAAGTGTACTGGATTTTCCGTCTAGATACACTTTCTCCAAGAGGTCTAAATGAGGACTTAGAGGTTCAGAGCTTTATGTCATAGAGTTTTATGTCACCAGGAAGCTTTATGCCATAGAGGTTTACATCATCAACAAGCCTTAGGTCACTAAACAAGAAATTGATGAATATAATGTCAGCCATATCATTGTTATATATATACTTTGCTGTGTAAAAAAGTGCTGTAGGTCTGTGGGTGTAACCACAGAAATACAAGGTGCTAGCTAGATGGGGATGTGTCATTGCGGCATGTGTCTCTGATCATGAGATGAGTCATAATGCGGTGGTGACTCTTGCCGTCTGGTCTTGTATCTGCATGAAGTAGGTGCGCATGGTGTGCACACATATTTATAGTTTTGCGTGTGTATGCAGAAGGTACAAACAGGCTGTTATATATACAACCATATACCTGAAAATTGCCTGTCTATGGAATAATCTTGATGTGGTGACGACCATAACATGTGTATAAGGCTTGATGTGGTGGTGACCGCAATATATGTTTTTTGTTTGATATATGGAGCACATATGACCATTTTTGACCGCAGTAGAGTCTGATATGAATGCTGGAGTTAGTGCTTTATTCACAATACAATAGCCGTGTACCATGTGTGATCACCTAAATACATTAGTATACCGATTACTAATAGTGGAATATATCTGATAGCTTATGATAATCCGCAATGTTTTTCCATCCATGTACGATATACCAGTAGCAAGTGTTGTCTGCTGGTTGATAGTTTTTTAGAGTTAAGTTTTTTAGTGTTCAGTCCTGTTGGGATCAGCTAAATGTTGAAGGTAGATTGGGTTGGAAGGTGATTGCTGAATATATAGAATATTACCTGCAGTAAGGTCTTAACCTTTCCTTCCGAGAATTGAAGAATCAGGTATTAACAATATTATTTAGGATTTATTATACGGTCCAGGGTAGTGTTTAAATATGTCTGAGCCCTAATGTAGGACCTGTTCTTATGTACTTTCTAAGTCTTTTATTTAGCAGAAATATTTTAATATACCTAGATGCATCAGGTGGGGGTTCTCTTGCCAAAAAAGGGTTAAAAACCTCTCCCTGTATCTGCAAATCAGTGTAAAACAAGGAATAGAAAGCACGTGAGTGACCTGTGTGATCACCTTGAACCTTGCACAAATACATGTTTCTACATATATATATATTTTTTTACACAATTTTTTTATATATATAGTTTTTATATTTTTATGAGTTCCCCCTTTTTTTCTAGCCCTCAGTAAGGTCTGAAAAGACATTGCTGTGGCGACGAGATAGCGATGAATGTGCATAGTGATAAGAAGTACCCTAAAGATATGTATGTGTATACATATATATGTATAGTCCTGTGATAGTTGGCAGGGATGCAGAGTGCCATCGAAGCTATAAGAAGTTTATATTTGGATGTTGTTCCTTTGATATCGAGGAGCTGTCAGTTTCTAAGTTAGTAATGGTTCACGTAAAAATGTTTTTTAAAATGTTATAATAAAGTTGGTTGAATTTTAATTGCCGCCCACTGGCAACAGTTGCCATGAGGGCGCGTCTATATAGACCCAGCCGCCTGCTGCAGACGTCACCTGAGGAAGGCGTGGTTTTTCGCCGAAACCGGTAGTGACGTAAGGTGGCAGAAGCTAGGCGCTGCTCTCCCCGGACGGTCGTTCCCTAGTGTTACCATCTACACCGCCAGCCCTGGCCAGGCTGGATTAGGCTGAGAACAATCCCCGGACGATTCGAGCGAGAAACGCCATACAGCTACTAAGACATTGTAAGTCTAATTATTTTAAAGTGTGCAAAGTAATACTTGGTTAATGCACCATCGGAGCGCTCTCTGTCTCCCCCCTACCCTCTTGTATCTACAGTAACTGGCTCCATCCAGTACAAGAGAGCCGCACCGGGTGCATTAAAAAGGGCCATAACTGATCTGTTGAGCGCAAGTAATAACACTGTTTCTTGGACCGGAAAAGACTAGCAGGTAAGGACTGGTGAGGCAAATTGGAAAGGGAGACTGGCAGGATGAACTGCAAGGAAGTACCAACAACACAGACTGGAATGAAGGACTGGCAGAATGGAGTAAAAGTATGGAAGGACAAGACCATCTGGAGGGTTGAACTGGCAGGAAGGACTACAAGAACTGATCTAGCAGAAAGGACTTTAAGGACTGGCATGTAGGGCTGCAAAAACAGAATGGTAGGAAGGACAGAATGGCAAGAAGGACTGGCAGGGCAGTTTGGAAACATGAGTGACAAGACTGGCTGGCAATCTGACTGACTGGCAACATGACTGAAAGTACTGGCACTGTGACTTAACAGGACTGACTGGCAACATAACTGACAGAAATTACTGTCCATTTGTTCTACCAGTCCTGTCTCCTGTCTGTCAGTCCCATCAGTCACGTTGCCAGACCAGTCAGTCCTGTCAGTCACATTGCCAATGTGACTGAAAGATGAGGAAAAAATGGCAACAGCACTAGAGGCTGTTGGCTTAAATAACCCTGGCCTCTGGCCAGTCCTATGACCTCATCCCCTTTTATGTGCAGTAGAGGAAGATGCTACACATCCAGAAGGGGAATGAGGTGGATTGCATCTATATTTCCCAACTAGCTCTGCGAATGACGTTGGCATATGCTGTGAAGGAAAACAGGCCCACTACTGGAATATCTGGGAGGTGAGTGAATCACCAAATAATAAGGAATTTATTCCTATGCACTGCTCTGATAGACCTTTTCATAAAGTTGGGCAGCAGACAAACTAAAAAGTAATTTCATATGCATTAAAAACCATATTTCTGATTAACTAATATATCTTAGACAGTGTTTCCTAAATCAGCACTGTGTACTTCTAAGCATGCATGTTTTACACATTGTCAGTGGAATAATTTGTGGCGCTGTTTTATGATGTGATGTATAAGCAGAGCTCTTCCTATTCCTGGAAGTCCAGAATATAGGCATCGTTAGTGGTCTTTAAGTACTGAAGCTGGGGGCATTATTATGTAACCACAAGGAGTCACCACTATGATAGAAACAATAACTGTGCATAACTCGGATTAGCCATTCAGCATTTAACAAGACAAGTTCATTCTGCCAGTGACATACATGGTTTGTAACTGCATAAATTCCACATATTGGAACATGTAGCTGTAAAAAGTGGTGAAGACAGGGTCAGGAGGTTAAACAATTATGAAACCTACTGAGTTCAACTGACTGCATTAACTGTGTGGGGTTTGATACAGACAGAACTACCACTGTGACTTTATTAGGAGCGGAAGCTACAACCCTGCTGAGATTTTTCATAGTGCATGGATATTGGGTAGCCACCCAAACAGTGAAAAGAGCAATACAAAGGCAACACATAGCAATACGCTACTGCCTAGGAATATGCCAGAGAAATGTGTTATGCAATATGTTAGCAAAATACACATGATATGCAACAACCCATTCATACTGCCATATGTCTGCAAACAAAAAGTTAACTTCTTTAAGTCTACTGGCCTCTCAGTAACCCTATACAAATAACTGAAGAGATTTTCGTAAATGATCAGGACAGCATGGTGATGCTCTTTTAAAGTGAACCTGGTTACAGGTCCCGTGAAGAAAAGCAAACCTGTGCAATCATTATCCAGATTATGAACTCTCCACTCTTGTTTTGTAAGGTCTTTTCTTGCCTTGTTCAATATTTGTGTATGAAGTGAGACATCAGCATGAACTGTAAATTTCTGTTGTCTTCATACCATTTAATAGGACAATGGTGTCAGGATGAGTGGGCGTTTTGAGTTTTAATTAGATATATAATTGGAATCGAGAAATTAAGGATTTTTTTTCAGAATCAAAAACATTCTCTTTTTGTCTGAAATAAGCATCTCAGTAGATTTGGCAAGATTCTGTCTATGCTACTTCTGGATGTCGGCCTGCACTCTTTACAAGTAATTTTGCTTCATAAAGACTCCTATTCTCTCTGTCTCCAGTAGGACACTCCTGGGACCCACAATTTGGAGACTACTTGTAGCAATGTAGTCCATGACCAACCGTAGATGGTGGCCCATGGACGCTTATGGAATATCGGTGAAGACCAGATTACCGGGGCGTAGTGATCGCTATAGCAACCATAACATTGCTATGGGGCCCCTACGTCACAGGGGGCCCGCAGCAGGATTCCCCGCTAGGTGCTTGAGGGGTCGCAGCATGAGGGGAGAGCTTGGTGGCACATCGGTGGGGAGGGGGGACGGGCCCTCCCCTCTCTCACCTCGGGCTCTCCCCTCTGCGCTCCCCTCCAGCATTGAATAAACATTGTATGCAGGCGGCGGGGCAGCGGCAGATACATTCCTTCCATGTGCTCCAGCGTGGATGGTTCTCCCTCTAGTGTCTGACGCAACTTCCTGTTTATACCGGAAGTCGCGTCAGAAGCTAGAGAGAGGAGCATCCGTGGAGCGCACGGAAGGTATGTATCTGCCGCCGCTGCCCCGCCACCTGCATACAATGTTTATTCAAAGCTGGAGGGGAGCGCAGAGGGGAGAGCCCGAGAGCCCTTCCCCCCCCTCCTCACCGACGTGCCACCAAGCTATCCCCTCATACTGCGACCCCTCCAGCCCTCAAAAATAGCCCTGAGTGGGCCTGGGGGGAGGGGCGGCCTAGCCTGGGGGGGGGGGGCACCTGTCACTCACAACCTAACCTGGGGGTCCCTGTCACTCACTACCTAACTGGGGGGTCCCTGTTGCTCACAACCTAACCTGGGGGTCCCTGTCACTCACTACCTAACTGGGGGTCCCTGTCACTCACTACCTAACTGGGGGTCCCTGTCACTCACAACCTAACCTGGGAGTACCTGTCACTTACTACCTAACCTGGGGGTCCATCACTACCTAACTGGGGGTCCATGTCACTCACTACCTAAACTGGGGGCTCCTGCCACTACATACACTGCGGTCCCTGTCACTACCTGAACTGGGGGGTCCCTGTCACTACCTGAACTGGGGGGTCCCTGTCACTACCTGAACTGGGGGTCACCTGTCACTACTTACACTGGGGGGCTCCTGTCACTGCCTGAACTGGGGGGCTCCTGTCACTGCCTGAACTGGGGGGCTCCTGTCACTGCCTGAACTGGGGGGCTCCTGTCACTACCTAAACTTGGGGACTCCTGGCGCTACCTTAACTAGGGGGCACCTTTCACTACCTAAACTATCCAGGCCAGCCAGCCCAGCATCACCACCAGCCAACCAGCCCAGAATCGCTATCAAAAAGGCCACAGCATCACCACCAGTTAGGCCAGCATTTACTTCAACCAGCCAAGCACAGCCCAGCATCACCGCCAGCCAACCCAGCCACAGCATCACCGCCAACCCAGCCACAGCATCGGCCACAGCATCGGCCACAGCATCACCTCCAGCCAACCCGGCCACAGCATCACCGCCAGCCAGGCCACAGCATCACTGCCAGGCCTTTCAGCCCACACATCATCCCCAATCCAGCCAAAAACAGTATTGCCAGGCACAGCAGCCAGTACAGGAGAATTCAGAAGCCAGGGGAGAGGTGTCTACCATATTAAGGGGCCATTCTGCCTATTTATGTGAAATACTGTCTATTTATGTGCCTCATGACTGCTGAATTTGTCTTGTTGGGGGCCTCATGATTGCTGAATTTGTCTTGTTGGGGGCCTCATGATTGCTGAATTTGTCTTGTTGGGGGCCTCATGATTTGTTGGGGGCCTCATGATTGCTGAATTTGTCTTGTTGGGGGCCTCACGATTGCTGAATTTGTCATGTTGGGGGCCTCATTTTTGCTGAATTTGTCTTGATAGGGGCCTCATGATTGCTGAATTTGTCTTGTTGGGGGCCTCATGATTTGTTGGGGGCCTCATGATTGCTGAATTTGTCTTGTTGGAGGCCTCATGATTGCTGAATTTCTCATGTTGCTGGCCTCATTTTTGCTGAGTTTGTCTTGATAGGGGCCTCATGATTGCTGAATTTGTCTTGTATGGGGTCACATGATTGCTAACTGCGAGACTATGGAAAAAGCTGAATAATCATCATATGAGACAATAGCATTAAACCTACTTTTTTAGCTTTTTAAAACAGAAAATAAAACTGGGAGGTTGTAAAAAAATGAATTTATTTTTCAGGAGTAGAATGGATGAAATTGTTTATCTTCACAGTTTATTTTCAACCTGTATTTTCCATAATGTTCATGTATAAGTTAAAACATTTGTACAGTATTTAGTTTAAATTGCTGTTGCCACAAAGGGGCCCAGTGATTTCTAGTTACGCCCCTGACTACTACCTAAACTGGGGACACCTATAGACCTAGATACTTATACTGTACTTAGAGGGGTGTGGGAATGTTGGGGTGGAGGGTCCTGGAGGAAAAAGAGACGCTTTAGAGGTGATCTAAGTAACATGTATAGATACAAAATATTGGCCAATGAGCTTTTTACCCCTTGGCTTGTGCAAAGGACATGGGGTCTTGATTTCACTTAGCTCTGGCTAAATTACATTATCCCAGACAACTCCCTAGTCCCTACATCAACTGGTCTTCAACACCATTCATGTAGACAATAGCAGCAAACTATCCCGGGAAAAGAAAGAAGGCAGCATCTGCTTTTATATCAACCCAACATGGTGCTCCAACACCACCATCCTGACCAAAAGCTGTTCTACAGAAATTGAATTCCTACTTATCAACTGCAGACCACACTATTCACCCGGAGACTTTTCCTCCCTTGTATTCACAGGAGTTTACAACCCCCTCCCCTAATGCGGTAATCGGGAATGATTTGTGCACTCAATCAATGCACACAACCTTGCTATAGGAAATTACCCTTCAGACCCTTCATCACAGGAGATTTCAACAGAGCTAATCTCTGCCTGGAGCTACATTATAAGCAGTATATCACATTCCCCACCCAAAACCAGAAAACCCTGGACCACTGCCACACAGTACTTAAAGGTGCATACATGACCGAGACCTGGGCTGCCATTGAAATCTGATCACAGCACTTTCCAAATGATTCCCACCCACAGAAGGTGTCTCAAAAGCACTAAACCAGTTCCTAAGACTGTCAATATGTGGACTAATGAGGCAAAGCTACAACTACAAGCCTGCTTTAACTGCACTAACTAATGAGGTAAAGCTACAACTACAAGTCTGCTTTGACTGCACCGACTAGACATCCCTGGAGGCACTCATTTTGTATGAATGGATGGAGATGGTCACTTTTATACATACATTTCTCTGAGGAGACACGCATCCTAACAAAGTCTGTAATGGCCCATACTCACGAGGGACTTTTGTCGCCCATGAGTATGGGCCGTTGCACGCGCGCGCACCCCGAACTGTCGCCTGTCGCTCATGTCGCCATGCGATTGAAAGTTTCAAACGCATGGCGACAGTCGCCGCCGCACCTCCGCCACAACTGTCGCTAGTCCGCGTGAGTACGCGGACTAGCGACAGCAACCTCCATTAAAGTATATGGAGCTTCCGGCGGAGGGAGGAGGAACGTCGGCGACAGCTTCCGCCTCGCCGCTGGTCCCTCTTCCGCGTGTGTACGCGGAGGGACCTGGCGAGGAGCTGTCGCCGGCCTGTCGCCCACATGCTCACGTGTGCTGGCGACAGGCAACATTTGCAGCCCGTGAGTACGGGCCATTAGTCTTCCCTTATAACAAAACTCTGGTGCAACAACAAGCTACGTCTGCTTCTCAAAGGAAGTGCACAAGTTTGGCACACCAGAGGACTACAGGAAAGCCAGAAAGACCCTAAAATCAGAACTGAGAACAGCAAAAAGAAATGTGACAAAGTGTGGCTTTGCCTGCACCCATTTGTTACTACAAAAAGGTCATAAATAATTGTAATTATTTTTCCTAGCAGTGGCTATTTTAGAATATCTTTGCAGATAAAGCAATACATTATTTTTTTGCACTTGCTGTGGTTTACTCAGTGACATAGCAATTGAATGCGGGTATAAATGGTAGAGTGACTTTTCATTTCATCACAAAAACCCTTTTTTCAATGAGGTGTAAGGTAGGTTTTTTTTTTTTTTCCCATGAAGTGGTTCCAACAGATTTGACTTACTGTATACAATTCAATTCTGTGTTACTTGTATGTGAAGCCTGATACAATAGTACCTCTTTCTTAAAAGGAACCTAAAGCGAGCGGTATATGGTGGTTGCCATATTTATTTCCTTTTAAACAATACCAGTTGCCTAGAAGACCTGCTGTCAGACCTGGATTTACCATAAGGCACTGTAGGCATGTGCCTACAGGCACCTGATGATGGAAAGGGGGTCGCTCTCCTCTGCAAATGCTGCCCTCCGGCTTTATCTATGCAAATTCCCAAGCAGAGTGTAAATGAGAGGTTACTCACCCGGTTCTTGGCATTGCACTGACCAAATTTCTTTTCAGTCAGGTGCACCTCTAGCTACCTAATACTTGGGCACACCTCTAGCTACATAATACTGAGGATAGCTAAGAGCACCTGTAGCTACCTATGACGGGCAAGGGAACTAAGATAGATGTCACAGCTGGGCCAGCCAGCACACTTGTGGTGTTTGAAGGTTCATGGGTGGCGAATTCTAGGGTGCCAGGACATCTGTGCCTTTAAGCTCCTGTGATGCAAATCCAGGCCTGCCTGCTGATCATTCTGGTATCAGTAGTGTCTGAATCACCCACCTGAAGCAAACATGCTAATCTTGTCAGATTTCTGTCAGAAACATCTGATCTGCAATTTTTTTTAAGGTTCATGGCTAAAAGTATTGCAAGCAAAGAATCAACAGGACAGCCAGGCAATTGGCATTGCTTCAAATTTAATAAATAGGCCAGCATCCATATCCCTCTCACTTTAGGGTTCCCTTTAAATCTGGAATTGGTGATAAAGGAATAATTTACGTTAAATATTCTGGTAAACTGTAAATCTGTAATTTGTTCTGCTCATACTTTAGGAGACGTATGACTACATAAATAGCAAGTTATAAAAATTAAGTGATAAACTGTGACATCTAGTCAAATCACATAAGCAATGTTTAAATATGGAAAAAGCACATATAGTACCTTCCAAAAGATACTGAAAGTTTAAACAAAAATTTAAGTTGTGAGTTATTGCCCATTAAATTTCCTGTGTCATTTAAATCATCCTATGAGACTCATAAGCCACCGCAAACTCTTTTTACGGGGGCACCCAGCAGTGAAGCAGTTTTATTACCTGGCTTACAGAAAATAATAACTTCAAAATGAGGCTTCCTCTCTGCCTCGTACGGTCTGATACACTGGATTTGTCAGTCCATTGAGATTATGGATAGCTGCTATTTTAATAATTTATTTTTTGAATTATATACCATAACATGCATGCTGCATATGTTCACTGAACTTATCACTGTTTTAGATCAATATAAGTTTGAAATGTTTGTTCTTTACGCATACAAAAAATTATACAACTTTTAAAGATCTTAAAGAGAAAAATTCCCATGTGAACTATTTAAATACCAACAATTAGAATGTTCATCTGTACAATAAAAGCAGTACACACACACGCACACGCACACACGCACACACGCACACACACGCATAGCTCCCAACCGTCCCTCTTTTGGATGGACAGTCCCTGTTTGGGAACCCAGTCCTTCTGTCCCTCTTTCTTCCTCATTTGTCCATCTTTCAGGACTCATGCACAGATCTATGTAAATATATGTATTTGTGTACTGAATTTGTGTTTACCGTAATTGACTCTAAACTTTATCCTCTTCCTTTAAATATATTTCTTATATTCATAGGTTAGTATGAAGAAAAATTAGTCAGGATAGAAAGAACCAGTGTGGGATGAATTATAAAACAACATATTTTTCTTATAAAACCTTTATTGTATGCATTACTGGGGGTGTTATTAGGGGTGTGGCAGGGGCGTTCCGTAAGTATCCCTCTTTCTTATCTTAAAATGTTGGGAGGTACACACACACACACACACACACACGTGTATATTCTGTACACGTGTGTTAGGTGCAAACTTTATTCCCAGGAAAAAGGAGCTTTTAGACCCTAGATGTTTTCATAACAACTTATTTTATCATATATCCAGTTCCTCTCAAAATACTTGGCTATAAAGTAAAGGGGAACATGCACAGCATGCATATAGGAAAAAGATATATTCTTATGCAAGAAGTCAATAAGACCTGTAAGAGCAAACTGACCAGTTCAGGCCGGACATGTCAATATGCGGTATATACAAATGTACAATGAAATGCAAATGTCAGCAAACAAAGACAGCAGTAATTGCTGCTGATAACAATCAATTGAATCAAATGAAAGATAAGGCAACAACATAGCAGTAAGGAGCAAGAAGCACTATGCACATCGTCCAGAAACTGCATAAGTTATTGTTCATGTAGAGCTGAATGGAACCCCTGTAAAGGTGCATACACGCACGACAGCAGCCAACGACGGGTACATCGGCACCTCCCGCTAGTCGGGTTTTCAGCAGACTGTAGTGCGTGTGTACGCATTGTCGGCGGACTGATAAGGCTGTTCCTGAACGATCCGCCTGGCGGATCCTTCAGGAACAGCCTTATCAGTCCGCCGACAGTGCGTACCCACGCACTACAGTCTGCTGAAAACCTGCCCAGTGGGAGGTGCCGATGTACCCGTCGTTGGCTGCTGTCGTGCGTGTTTACGCACCTTAAGTCTTTTAATGAGCACACATTTCAATGGGTATATATAAGCAAGATGCAGCAAACAGGCTGTGTGAGTGGAGAGACAACCACCCTCTATATTACCCAGATGATGGCGTTTCAGAGCAGACTTCTTTGTCAAATCAAATTAAAAAAAAAAAAAAGCTTTATTGGCATGGCCAAGATCTGTACAGGCATTGCCAAAGCAAGACATGGGGACATGAAAGGGGGTGAGTCCTAAGAGTTGGGGGTGGGATAGAGGAATAGTGAATAAGCAGTTTGTTTACATATTTTAGGTTTACAGGTCATTAAGCTCCTCTCAGTTTTTGGCATGCTGTGCCACAGTGTGTAGCAATTGTCACTGTGGATTCCTCCTCACCCAGTAGAATGCAGAGTTTTCGCTCATCCTCCGAGTGAAAGTCTGCAAATAGTTTCATAAATTTCTTAGAGGATATCCATGTTTGCAGTATATTCTGGCCAGTGCAGCAGGAAGTGATTCTCATCCTTGAGGGTCTTCTGCTCACATGGCTGGCACAGTCTCTTCTACCTGGGATTGTAGACACTCCGGGTGTGTCTCTCTTCAGAATTTTGGAGATTTTCTAAGTATGGTGCCAATTTATATTCTCTCTGCAGGGACCGTCCATAGTGACTCACACTGCTTGCTGTATCTTGCCTATTTATGCCCATTGAGTTTTGTGCTCATTAACAGACTTACAGGGGTTCATTCTCCTCCAGATAAACTCTGACTTATGTAGTTTCTGGGCCCTGTTCATAGTGCTTTTTGCTCCCTACTGCCATTTTGTTGCCTTAGTGGTCATTTGATTCAATTATTTGTTATCAACACCAATTGCTGCTGTCTTTGTTTGTTTGTTTGTTTGCCGACATTTGCATTTCACTGTACATTTGTATATACTGCATATTGCCACTTCTGCTTTCACCAGTCAGTTTGCTGTTGCATGTCTTATTGGCTTTTTGCATAAGAATATATCTTTTGATTTGCTTTCAGCACTTGTTGTGCATGGTCTCTTGTGTATGTATATACTGTATACCAAACACAGCACTCAGTATAAGGCTCATTAGCATATGTTTTCCCCTTTTATCTCAAAAGAGTGCATTCTGTAAAACATGTCTCTGTAGCGTAAAGGGCCCATTTGTATGGCAGCAATTGATAATACTTTTATATTTCAAAAACTATACAGGTCTCAGAATAGAAACAGAAGGTCCCTTGGGAGGGGGGGGGGGGTCTATGTAGGTATAATTAAAAATAAGATACACAGCACAGGCAGAAGGCACTGGGAAGAGCCCATGTTGTCATATTAATACATTTAGCAGGTCACAGTACAGAGGCAGAAGGCTGTTCAATAGGTTGTTATAGTCATAAGAGTAAGCAAGAAGTTTTTAATCAGGATGATACCATTTATTGGCTAACTTAAAAGAATAAGAGTAAGCAAGCTTTCCGCTGTATAGCCTTCGTCTGGCTTCAATCCTGTTCCAATCCCTTCTACTTCTAAGAATAAATATAGTAGATCACAGGCAGAAGCAACAGCACTTCACCCATCTGCACAAAGATCTCATAGTAAATGAATGCTGGCACAGGCAGTAATACCTTTCTATACAGTAATGACTAGATACAACTAGGTGAAATGCAGGCATCAAATCAGATGAAGTCACTTACATTTATTACATTTACTGAATTGAAGTGTTTTTTTTATTTTGCAATACAGGCCTGGTACTGTTTGCTAGAATGATACTAGTTAAGGCTCAACCAATAATCACTGACTGACTGATACAAACAAAGTTAATGTTTATTGTTTTACTTGGGGAGGCGTATAGAGCAAAGTGTGTGCTGCCAACACAGCATAGGTGCTGGGGCAATTCCACAACTTAGCTACAGTGATTTCTTAGCAGTATAAGTGGAAATATTTGATCCCACTATGCTGTAAATTGAAGGACTGGCATCTCTCCTATGTAAGCCTTAAAGCCATATAATTAACATTTTGATATTTATATGCATAAACATAAATACATTTATAAGTATATGAATAAATATATTTATTTCACAGTGTTCTGCATGTATGTGGTGGTCTGCCCTGCCTTGTGTGTTACATTTGACTGCTGTGCAAGCTCTTCACAGACCAGAATTTTCCCCTATTGACTATATTAATGCTTGAATTTGGTTCCTGAATGAACCAGAACACTGACATCAATTCAGATGACCTGTTACTAATCTGAGGGAAATTTGACTAACATTAGTCATTAGCTGAGGTGTCCAGTAACAAAACACCAGCAACCCCTCCTTAAAAGACAGATATTAGTAGATACAATAAAGGAATGTTTAAGCAAGACGCAAGCAAGCATAGTAGCTACCCTTTTAAAATAATTTGTTGAAGACAACGCAAGCTAAAGATTTCACAATTGTACACAAATTAAAGCTTTTATACAGAGGAAAGGGTCAATGAACACCCCACCCCAACCACTGTATATATTTGATTGGCCACTACACAAAGTTATTGGCAGCTATTTGTAATATCTAGTAAACAAGGTTGCGGCAGAAATAATATGTAAGGATTCCTATACTCTCAGTATTAGAATTAATGCTTGCTATGTGAAAGACTATATTTGACTATTATATAGTAAATTGCAGAATTTCTGTACAAATGCCTACTAAAATTTGATCTGACCCTCTAAGAAACTCTGAAAGTTTTACAAAATTCCCTAGGACTATGCATCATGCTAAATTATTTTATGAGTAAGGATTTTATTATTAATGTTTATTAATGTTATTAATTATTAATGTTTATTAATTATTAATGTTTAAAATGATATTTACATTGTGCTGAAATTAACTCATTGGACGGTATAACATAAAATTTCTCGTAATCCTGATTTAGCAGTTACATTATAAAGAACTACTTAAAAATGAGGTTTGTGAAACCCAGTGGTGAGCTCTGAAGGGACGGAGAAAATAACTCAAGTTCCTTTTTTGCTAGTAGTAATTCTGGAAATAGAAATTGCTAACAGACAGGGAAGGATCACGAGTGGGTGTAAACAAAAGAGGACAATGAGGATACAATTACCTCTTGACGAAGACCAGATCGTGCACTAAGAGTGGTGGCAAATACTTCTTTCACGTAGTTAACCTTTGAACGACTGCACATGCTATGAAAAAGCACTTTCATGGCTTATGCTAGTAACATTAAATGTGATCATGAGGTCTGAAATGATTTACCTTTCTTTTATTGGCTCTGATATGACTGCTAATTAATAAAATGAAAATGCTAGTCAGAATAGAGGTCCGCTCCTCCAGCTGCCGGAATGTTTTGGATCAGTGTATTTCTTTTTTTCCAGCCACAGAAAAAATCTTTCCTGTAAACGCGTTCTTTGAAAAGACAGAGAGTGTTCTGTTTACTTTAACGCTAAGCAAACTCCCCCATAGAATATGGGAAATGAATTATAGGCTATTGTGACATTATTTGAAGTTGTCTGGGGACACATATTCAGGGCTTTACAATAGTCTTAGCATCACGCTAAATCAGAAGAATAGCTAGCTGTAAGCTTGCCTCCAACTTTGGGGCCCTGTGAGGTTTGGAGCCCTGATCCTGCAGGTGACCTCAGGTAAGCCCACTCTTAAGCTCTTTTTATTTATTTAGATATGTGCCCCATTGTAGATATTTGCTTTATTAGTGTAGGAGGCTAATGCATCCACCATTAACTTAACCTCCCTGGCGGTTAATTTATTTTTTAAAATGGGCAAAAATCCTTTTTTTTTAAAAAAAATTTTGTTTCATGTAAAGCTACCAGAGTGGTATCTACATGAAACACCACTAGAGGGCGCATGTGGCCCTCTAGTGCGATCGTCGCCGGCATCAATAGCAAACAGGGGAGCGCGTATATAACGCGTTCCCCTGTTTGGCTTCTCCTGTCGCCATGGCGACGATCGGCATGACGTCATGGACGTCAGCCAACATCCTGGCGTCATGCGCACTCGATCCAGCCCATAGCGCTGCCCGGAACTCATTGGTCCGGGCAGCGCAGGGCTCTGGTGGGGGGGGGGGGCCCTCTTCCGCCGCTGCGTGCGGGCGATCGCCGCAGAGCGGCGGCGATCGAGCTGTGCGCGCGGCTAGCAAAGTGCTGGCTGCGCGCACAGCACTTTGAATGGGGCGAATCGCCCCAACAAAGCCTGAGAAATCCTCCTGCGCGGCATAGCCCGAGCTCAGCTCGGGCTTACCGCCAGGGAGGTTAATGTAGACATTAACAATACAATACGGCGGCTGAGCGATTGTTTACAATTGCCGCATTAATGGACAAGACTGGTTGTATCCAATTGATTAACAGTTTAATTCCCACTAACCAATTTGATCAGATGAATCCAAAAATGTATTATTATTGATTTATAAATCGCCAGCATATTCTGTTGCACTGAACAAAGTAAGAAACAAACACGGGGTACATAATAATACAGACAATAGTATACGCCAATATACAAACTTGGTAACAAAATACAGACTCAATAAAAGCTACAGAATTAGCAATTACATTGACAAAAGTGACATAAAGAATAAAAAAAAAAAAAAATTACATGAATCTGATTGAATAGCGGGAATTAGGCTATTAATGAACATGACCTATCATTTCTGATCGATTACGGCACCGATTGGAAACGATCAATCAGCTGTGAGATTATATCAACACAATGGCTATATTTAGTGAACTCTGAGTGGGTTTGGCCTTGTTATGGTTTAGGTGCTTGCCCTCATGTCTGGGGAAATGTAGGATCAATGATTGTACGCACTGACTTTGTGCATTTAAAACATGATCCCTTTAAATGTTGTTTTGTGTGCATTTTCCTAGTCTGTTCAGCTCCTCCTCATCTACTCAATGTGGCTAATGGCTACCATTTCTCTGTAACATACAAAAATGCCTCTTGATATGGCTTTAAACTACCAGGTTGCCGTACCACCAGTTATGTTTACAGTGATCTACTATAAGGTCACTTTAACCACTTGAGGACCATAGGTTTATAACCCCCAAGTGACCAGGTGATTTTTCACAATTCTGCTCTGCGCAGCTTTAACGACTTATTGCTCAGCCATACAACTTACCACCCAAATTAATTTGACCTCCTTTTCTTGCCACTAATGCAGCATTTTTTTGTGGTCTCTGATTGCTTCTGCGTTTTTTTTATTTTAATTTTTAAAGATTTTTAATTTTTTAATAAATAATACTTTTTTTCCCCTCTGTCATAGGCATCAGCCTCTGAGAGGGATTACATTGTGAGCCAATCAGAGGGACAGCTAAGTGACAGGGCTGTCCCCTGTACAGAGCTGCGCTAGATCGCACCACTGTAAAAATGATTATTGTTTTTCTTTCTAACAGCCTGCCAGCAACCTACACACATTTCACCATACTTGGGGGGGGGGGGGGGGGGGCGACGATTGTGTAGAAACACCCAAAATCGCAACCTACCCACAGTGCACTAATAACGAAGAACATGTAATTCCCCAGGTGTAAACCCCATGCGCTGCATTATGGGTATAGACAACGTATATAACAGCCCTATACTCATACTCTTATGAGCTATTCTCCAGAGTCAGATATTATAACAAAACTGGTTCACACTATACCACTAAAATAATCCATATTCACCAGCTACGTATGGACTCATTAAACCTGGTACATATTCACTCATCCCAGGTGTTCTATATTCTGACCAAGTATGTAACATGTGGGTTAATCTAACTCTTATCTTACTGTCTAACCCCCTATTCTGCTCAATTTTCTCTTTCCTTTTTTATAGAAATGGGGAATTAATACTATGTATTTATTATTGGAGTATAGCTAGCTGGTACACACTTGGGACCTAACACCACGTATGTATGGCATTTGGTGTTTCTACACCCTCACCTTGTAATTTGCATGCAGATGATGATTTAGGGTGCTGCAGCGCCATCATCACTCTGCTCGTTACATACTTGGTCAGAATATAGAACACCTGGGATGAGTGAATATGTACCAGTTTTAATAAGTCCATACGTAGCTGGTGAATATGGATTGTTTTAGTGGTATAGTGTGAACCAGTTTTGTATTAATATCTGACTCTGGAGAATAGCTCATAAGAGTATGAGTATAGGGCTGTTATATACGCTGTCTACACCCATAATGCAGCGCATGGGGTTTACACCTGGGGAATATGTTCTGTGTTATTGGTGCAATGTGGTTAGGTTGTGATTTTGGGTGTTTCTACACCATCGTCCCCCCCCCCTCCACTATGGTGCAATGTGGGTAGGTTGCAATTTTGGGTGTTCCTACACCACCGTCGCCCCCCCAAGTATGGTGCAATGTGGGTATGTTGCGATTTCGGGGGTGTTTCTACACCATCGTCGCCGTCCCAATTAACTGGTTTATTGCCCATGATATCACCTCATATGTGTAAGGATCGGTGTCAGCAACCAGAGAGAATCTGATTATTGGTAATCTGCAGTATCGCCAACAATACAGATGTCACCTGATTATTGATGATCTGCAGAATCACCAATAATACAAGTGTAACTAACCTCTGGCCACTAAATACAATAAATGACAATGGAGACAGTAATAAATAACAAGATCGTGGAAATATACACCACATGGCAATTCCTCAGAGGTGTGGTTACCTCTGAATGGGAACCCTGTATGTGAGATCCTCAAACCAGGCAAAGAGAGGAATCTCGGCCCCTGGTAGTAATTGTCTGCAAGGGCAGGTGTCCTGGAGAAGCAAGCCTCAGAGATAGCCCACCAGTGGGAGACGTTCCACTGGAGGGAGAAAGGTCAGACAAGCAGAGGTTCGGCAACAGAGAGACGGCAACAGTACAGGAACGGAAGGCTGATTCAGAGTCGGTAAACAGGCAGGGTCGGCAACTTTGAATCAGATAGGCAGAGGTACAAGATCGGCAAGAGAAGAGAGTAGTCAGGGATAGCCAGAGTCAAAACACAGATAAATATACAATATAATCCTAAACTGAGGTGTGACGTCCTTGGTATCAACACCTAGTGACTGAGCTAAGGTCTGAGCGTTTACACCTAAGTATGCACGACAGCAGACAACTTGCTACTGACCAGCAAGTCCTATATGTAGCCAGAGAGCTACTCAGCGCCGCCCCAGCCAATCCACACTTCTGCTGGAGTCAGCTGACCGGCCTGGTCAGCTGACTCCCCTTCTGCAGGCATAAAGTTCCTGTCTCCTCGCACGTGCGCGCGTAATGCGGAGACTCTGAGCCGGCGAGAGAGCGGGTGACCCCCCCAGGCAGCAACTGTGCGTCGGAGTCCGCCGAGCTCACGGATTCTGCCGCCTGCCCTGCTCCACCCGCCCGCAAGACTGCGGAGGCCCCAGTTTGAGATGCGGAATCTGCCGCCACGTGCGTTCTGGCGGCGGTTCCGCTACCTCTTACAATATGTGATCACTGGGGGGGACTGATAACATTGGTCTATAAATGCATATATGTGACTGACCAAGTTGCACAGACCTAAATTCATCAAGATCACAGTGTGCTCTTGGCTTCAGCTAATATAATCCCTCTTGGAGCTATATGTGTGTGTGTGTGTATATATATATATATATAGATAGATAGATAGATAGATAGATAGATAGATAGATAGATAGATAGATAGATAGATAGATAGATATAGTGTGTGTGTGTGTGTCACCTGCAAGGTCTGTCCTATCTTTTAATTTGATATGCTTTTATGTTTTATATGCTGACGTGTTCCATTATGCCATTTTTAAAATATGCTATGCAATTATATTAAGTAATATTGTTACTATGAATGCATCAGTGCTGCTATACTTTAGTAATAGTTGTGACGTCAAGGATGCAGCAATATGCTGTGCGCATAATAGACAGGTTGAGTTGCGTTTAAAACGATGTTACCCTGCAAACTCCCCCTGCTGGTCATAAAAAGCGGAGGTGCTGGAATGCACACAGGATCCTCTGCTTGGAACGCAGGGAGGTGGGGAGCAGGAAGTATAAGAGTATGAGCTTACGGAGCGTGCGTCCAGCCCCTGATGAGTCACGCCCATGTGATGAAATGCGTAGGGTGGAGCTAGGACACACGCTTACACTATCATCTAACTGTGACTGGCCGAACGTACCTGAGCAGGGCCTTTTAATCCAATAAATTACTGTTTTACACTATGTTGAGCTTCTTGTTGGATAGAGGATGCATGTGTATGGAGGCAATGGCTGCTGATATGTGCTGAGTCATAAGAAGTTTGAGGGTAAGCAGGCACTCTAGGGCGGCGTGCAGGCCCGTCAACCTATCTCTTAAGGTGACGGTTTCCACCATTCTCAGAGTGTGTGTACACTGGGTGTTCTGTGTGCGTACGTTACACCCTATGTGAAGCATTTCTGTTTTATTTTCTATGGTTCACTGAATGTTTTGGAGGAGCCTTGCCTATAGGAGGAAAAGATTTATTTACTACCACAGAGCGCAGCAGAGTCTGTATACCATGTAGTGTTGCTGTTGCATGACATTGTGCACAATGTGGGTAGTATGAATGGAGCCTAAGGGTTTTTATATATCACCATGCAAATAATGCCATGGATAGGATGCAAGAGTGGAATAAGTAGAGGAAAACTCAAAATATATTGTGTGGCCTGTAATAAGCAGCACATAGAATAGATTCTCTGGACATGGCTCATCAGTCATACTTAGGGCAACTCACAGATAGGCAATTAAGAAAAAGCCAGAAAACACAAGGATAAAATTCTAGGTCATCGCCAGCAGGCCTGAAAAAAATCACAGTCTCTAATTGTTCTCAATAAACAGAATTAGTCAAAGGGACCCCGAGCAGTAATTAAAATCAAAACTTTCACTTACCAAGGGATTCCTTCAGCCCCATAGAAGATACTACTACTAGAAAATGATATAATTGTGTTAGTTATTTTTATATTTCAGATTTCCCCCCCATCTTCTATTTAGTGTGAAATGCTTGTTTTGTTGAAAAGACAACCAAACAAACAAAAACAAAGATCTTGGTAAACTATATACAGGCATATAAAATACAGAATAAATGTCAAAGCAATTACAGTATTAAAATAAATGAGCTTTTTCCCAACCAGATCGCCACCCAAGTTTTGTTGTATTTAACGGTTTATGCTAAATAAAATGCCTAAGTTTATCCAAATAATCAGTGATGTTATTTGTAATTCCATCCAAATCTTGCACACCATAAGATTATGTACACACAGATGCCTTAGGATACTTTCACATTGTATCTATTGCATTGCACAGCCAGAAAAAATAAGATAGCAACACAACGATGATGGAAAGTCACATTGCAAAAGAGATGCCACACATACAGTCTATTGACTTAAACTTGCACCACACTCAGAACCAAGTGTGCTGCCCTGTAACTCTCTGCCCTGTAACCGAAATGCATTATTCTGATGGAATGCAGTGCACTGCACCTCAAACATGCCAAAGCGCAATTGAATGCCACCCATCAATCCTACAATACCTAGCAAAAAATTGGGCATAGGCAAGAGTACCTATCAATGTAGTAGTGCTGAGGGTTTTCCTCTGCAATTGCCTGGCCTCTCAGAACCAGCAAAAATGGAAAATAGATTGCTAGCTTGCAGCACGACAAGCATGACACTGGCTATGAATGCCATCCCCTATGTTGCAATAACTAGCAGACAAATGGTGGTAGCCACAGACTTGGCACAGGAGCAGTGTGGGTTCACAGAGGCAAATTGATTAGCCAATGAGTTCCTATGTCAGTCAATTGGTGTAATATTTAATGGTAGGATGATAGCTGCTAGTAACCCACCTTTTTATTCATTATCAAAAAGATGATGTAACTGACAATTTCAGGCCACTGTCATGATCAGTATTTCATGACCACTTCACCAGCAGCACTTAAAGTTCTTTTGGACAGGACACTGAATGCTGGGCATGAAAGAAGCTTGATGGCATACTGTGCCAGCGGAAGGCAGATTTCAAGCCTATTGACACAGAACTGAATGACGTCACTGGCGTGTTCCCAGCCACTGCGATACTGATGCTGTCTATACCCATTCAGCGCTGGAATTTCTTCAGGATCGTCAATTGTGAGGTATCTACTTAGAGGATACTGGCCCTGGATTATACAAAGGTATTCATGGTTAATTTAGAACAATAAAGGGCGTTATTTGTGGATGTGTTTCTATTTCTTTCTTTAACTGTCTGTGGAAATGGGTAAGGCAGTACAACAGTAGCCCTATGCACTTTTCACCTGGGGAGGGGTCTGCATCTGGGGGTCTACTTGTTAAACGGGACCCCAGGATGCCACCATGAACCCCCCCCCAGGACATCAATGGCCCCCACTTCCTCCTGGGCACTTGAGGTGGGGAAGAGCTCCTTGTCCATGGACTATGGCTCTTGGGGAGAGGGAGAAGCTTGGCTGCCCTTCTCTTCCAGAATCCCCTCCCCATACAATGCAGACTGATATAGTTTAAGCTGCGGAGCCCCACCCAGTCCGACTTCCGCATTCTGGATATTCCAGCCTGCATGTGTGACAAGGGGTTAAAAAGGGTTTGGAGGTGGGACTCCATGCTGTCCATTTTTATGAAATGTATACAATGTGTATACAGGACTCAGAATGCAGTACAATGTACAATTTCCTATGAAATTGAAAATAATTTTTTTTTCAATTTTTTTTTTTACAATGTTCCTAATGATACCCCAAACATACGTGACACATTTGATGGCAAAAGCATGTACTGGGGCTTTGCTATTAATCGTGGAAATTGGCGCCCTTGACTTCAATAGAAAAGGCCTTAGGAACATGAAAATCAGAATTCGGTATTTGCCTGCGGAACACCCATTTTCGATGAAAATGGAATTTGGCTGTTCTGATCAACATGATGTTGGCCATTGTCTCTCCTGATCTCCTGATGCTGGCTGTACGGTATGGAACAGAATTCACCCTAAACCTTTTCCTCTTTCCTCCTCTCACCCCTTTCCTTCAGGCCACAAAGGATATCAGCAAGCAGAAATAGGACGGTGTGAGGCTGTTCCAGCCTGACTGTTCCTTACTCACAACATTTGTGGCCTGCTCAAATGGGGCCAGTACCTTGCACAGCATCTCTCCATCTGCAGCTACTGGTCACTGGGAAAGGACAGTTCTGTGACTGTGCCATGTGACTGTGCCATACATTTAAAATGTATGTAATGTATTTTGTGACAGTAATGTAATTGTTTATAATTTAACTTTTATATCTTTTATTGTAAAAATGTAATGCAATGTTTTTTTTTTTTTTTTTTTAAGAAAACCTGAGGAAAATTTAACTGGTAAGAGTAACAGTTCTATCTATCCTCCTGCTCCTAAAAATATATATTTTTTTTTAAACCTGAAGAGAAATTGACACTTGTGTTCAAAATAGAAAAGAAAGAGAGTGCTCTAAATACAATAGATACAAAGCAAGTTTCCCTGTCCAAGACAGGTCTCACCTGGATTCAGATGGCTGTCTGTTGGTGAGATACAGCCTGTGTACGCTTGTGTCTCTTTGAAAAGCCAAGACCCAGGCTCTCAGGATGGCAGCGCGGTGGACTCCGCCAGGGGACGCAGTCAACCTTAGGATCCAAGGGGACCATCCGGATGTCCCGTGGGTTGAAAGGAAAAGGAACTAGTGGCACTTGCCCCACAAAATGCTACCAGCTTCCCCCTGGTGGAAGATGGGAGAGTGGTGTAAGCGCATCAAGCGCCACCATAAGCTGTATGCAGGAGAGGTTGGCGTTGCACAGTTGCTTGTCAATACCGTGGTGACTGTAGATAATGGAAGAGGAAGTGTAAATGGTTAAAAGAGGTGATTTATTGGGCAAATATATGACGTGTTTCTCAGAGGTACATCCTCCATTTCATCAGGTCAAAAAACAAACAATATGGCGGCATGCACATTTACAGAGTTGGAAAGCATCATTTAATTCAAACTGTCCAATCGGCATAATCTCTAGATGGGAGGGGAGGAGGAAGTGAGGTAATGGGTGGGAATGTATATGGAAAACAAGTCATTCCATATACATTAGGGGCTGTGATGTCACTGCTTTATTGGGCAGGGTATGCAAAACACCACATGGGCATACTAGGAAGTAAAAAAAATACAAACTAGGTGTGGTATAACACTGAAAGATTGATAGAGAAATATATAAAAAAATTAGATCCTGGTATTAAGAGTTTACATGCACTATAAAAGTGGCCCTCCATTTTTATTGTGTCACCATAACATTAATAGGTTCACACTTATCCCTGCATTTTTCAATTATTTTATAGAATTTTTTTTGTACTTGCGATTGTACATTTTGCTTTTTTTTTTTTTTTTTTTTTGCATCCAGTTCTCCTTTTTGTTTTTGACTTCTTGAAGCAAATTTTCACAGTCTGATTTTTCTATGCATATCAATAAAGTAAATTTACATGAATTTGCTTGTACTTAATTTAATATTCATATGCACATTTTTGCATTAACATTGACTTGCATTTTATGTGTTTTGCATGCAGGCCTTTTTTGTTTTGTTTTGATTTTGCAGAAAATTCAGATTCAAAAATTCACATTAAAATGCTCAACAAGTGTGATGCCATTGACTTACAATGATGTGAGGTGAACGCAAAATTGGAAAAATGTAATGTGTGAAGGAGGCCTTTCTCTTTCAGGCAGAAAAAGTTGAAAAGGAAAACAGCATAGATATGTGTATGCTTGACACTGTACAGACACATGTCTATCTATTTTAAAAGAAAAATTAGCATTTTAAAAATTAATTTTCATATTTCAAAAATGTTTGACAATGTTGTATGTTATCAATAAATTTGTGTAAATTTTAGAAAAATATTTAAATATGTGTATGAAAAATGTAAAACTAATCGTGTTTGCACTGCCACAGTATATATTTTTTTTTAAATCACAAAAAACTGGCGTGGTGAATGACAGCACCTGTCTGGGTTAACGGACAGGTGAGAAGCTGTGTCTGACCCCACATATCTTGCGTCTATGTCCTGCATGTTCCTCGCCACTTGATCACAGGCTTGCACTGACATCCTGAGAAGCTGAAAAAAATTGGAGGTGGTGGAAAAGGAGTAATAGGTTGTGACCCCCTTGAGGCGTGTTGTGGGCCCATTCTATCTCCTCTCTGCTGCATTTCCTCTGTCTGTTTCTGAACTTCAGCTAGCCTTTTCATGTGCTTGTGGTTCCCAGATGACATCACAGTCATCATCATCCTCATTTTTCTCTAGGCCAACCTCTGCATATGGAGCCATTGCACCAGACCCTTTTGCTGCTTCAATAGTACCTGGCAGGTCCTGACCACATGCTCCAAGGGTATCAATGTCTGAAGATCTCTAAGTGCAGTGTAAAGAGCAGGAGGCGGAGTCATCTTGCAATGCTAAATGAGGGATTTAAGATAAAATTAAAACGTAAGGCCTATATCAGGCCTGGGCAAACTTTATGCAGCCTGTGGGCTGCATTTCTATCATTTCTGGCCTCTTCCCTCCACCCTCTCTGTAGAGTCGTGAGCGGGCAATTAGCAGGGGTTAAAACTTAACACTCGCCGCTTCGCTTCCTGCATCATGTCACCATGGTAACAGCGCCACGTGACACATGACACGCCAGCCTTTCACACACTGGCAGCCAGCGTGTGTCATGTGACGATGTGCACGTGATGATGTGCATGTGATGCCGTTACCATTCCAGTTTAAAAATAAAAAGCACTACTGTAGATAAAAACACACACATTTTGTTTGGCTATTTCTACCATTAATCACAAAACTTAGATTATATTCCTGTTGCAATTTTTATTGTGAGGATATTTGATTCTGAAATAATGCTACAGTGTGTATTTTTCACTATGAACTGAGAAAAAAAGCATTTTTAATGGTAAAAATTGATTTTATTGCCTCAGGGAACATCTATTCCCTTTCACCAATTAGTGCTGGAGCAGTTAGGGCCAGAGGTGTGCACAGCAGCAAGCTTCAGCCTATGACAGCCGATCAACCCTGAGCCTCTGGAGGGGACAGCGTGTCACATGACTGTCCCCAGTACAGCGCTGCCTTAGATTGCAGCGCTGTATGCAGTGAAAAGATGGCGGTTTTGCCATCTAACAGTCTCCTAGCGGTGATCGCCACTGGGAAACTGAAGGCGGGATGGGGGTGGAGCTCTGCCTACCAAGCGGAGATGCACACACATCAGCGCGCTCAAAATCTCCTTTAAAACAGGCCCGCAGGACCTTACGCCGATTGGCGTTAGGCGGTCGGAAATTAAGGGCAGAGAACTATTATTCACTTATTGTTTTTTAATATGATCCAGGGTGTTTGCCATTGTAGAGCATTTTTCAGCTTGTGCCACCTGTGCTCACATCTCACATCTCAAATCTATGCACAATACTGCTATAGTGCATAGATTTTGTTTCACTATTTCCCATATAGCGAAATCTACAGCAATACACGTACTGTATTTTGACTAGCCTGATTGATTGAGAAAATAATGATATACAGTATATATTCTGTCTTAGTCATTACAGTTTTGTCTTATGCCGCCATTAGTAAAAAGGTAGGCATTGCCCGAAAGCACAGTAAGAGGAATGATTTTAATTAATAGTTCGGTGTTTGAGTATGTCAGAATTGCATGTCTTATGATTTAGTGGTTCTTCATAAGATCATGTTCCTCATTTTATAAGCCTCTTAAAGAAAAACTATTTGTATTGCCTACGGCCAATAATCAGAGAGGCATTCCTCTCTTTTATTAGAACAAGTTTCCTTTGAGCATGCATCTTCTAATGTGAGACACTATGCCACAAGTGTGCAGTGTTCTTAAATGTTAATGAATAAACTAATCTAAGGTTATCTAAAACTTATTTCCTAGGCTATGTTCGCAGCCAGCGTTGCATTCCCTGTGACAGCAGGAACTCAATGCAATGGATAAGGAAAGCAGCACCACGTGCTATATGTGTGCTGTGTTGCATTCCGTGAAGAACAGTAAAGCAAGCAGTCAATGTAAAGTATGCTTCACTGGTACTGTTAACATGCACTTTGTGTGGTAACGCACTGCATGTAGTGTATTACAATATATACTGCAACACAACCACTGCACTGTGAATGTCACATATGCGTTGCATTGCAGTGTGTCAAGCCATGTTACAATGCAGCTGTTACACCGGATTGCACCACTATGATACATTTTCTGAGCAGGGCCTGCATGTGCTTTACTTTTTAGTCTCCAGTTTGTGGCACTACAGATATGCTAATTTATTATTCCTAAAATTTGTCTTCAAGCAAACCTACCAATGCTTCACCAAAGTATGCAAGGAGTTGCAATGCATAACTACATTACAACATGCTATAAATGTTTTTTTTCTCATTTTAATTATAGTTTAAGTAAAGATATTTGTAGATAAGTAATTTGTCTGACTAGCTAATAAATCATCTTCTGCTTACAAGGAAAATCCACCTTGATGGAAGGTGTAACTGTCTGACCCCTATTCTGCATACTACTCTTGGTACAGTCTGATCACAATGATGCTGAACAACTGATACTTCTCAGACAAACAGGCAGGGGTCACACTTATCTGTCTTTGTGTGAACTAACCTATTGATTAATTGAGTTTTCAGTTAAAATGCATTTTTCTGTGCAGAGAATGCACACGAAAACAGATAAGTGTGACCCCTGCCACAAAATTTCCTGGTTTCACACAGAGTTCCTTGTAGGGATGCACATTCGGATTCCACAGAATTGAAATCTCTGCATTTCCGATGAGAAATGCCAATTTGGAAATCGGAGTTCTGCAGAAATCCGATTTACCGCAACTCGGTAATTTTAGCCCAATCACAGAACTCGGAAGCAATAGACCAATCAGAGAATGCTGAATATCTCAGCAAAAATCAGATTCCATAATAATTTTAGACTGATCACTAGATTCCGTTTTTGTGATTTCCAATTTATTTTGTCATTTTTTGCATTCTCTGAAACAAAAAATACTCCTCAGAAATTGGAAAATCAGAAATATGGAAATTAAAAAAACTGAAATTTGGAAAAATCAGAAATTAGAAAAACGGAAATCAGAAATGAACATTGGCGTAAAACGGAATTTCTGCGGAGTCGGAAATGGCCATTTCTGACCATCCCTGAAGCCTATCACAGCCGATCGCTGTGATAGGCAGATGGGGGGAGGGAGGGAGGGGAATTAAAATAATAAAAAAAAAAATAGGAAAATTTAATTTAAAAAAAAAATGTATGCAAAATAAACAAACAAACCTGGGGACGATCTGACCCCACCAACAGAAAGCTTTGTTGGTGGGGAGAAAAGGGGTGGTCACTTGTGTGCTGTGTTCTGTGCAGCCCTGCAGCTTTGCCTTAAAGCTACGGTGGCCTATTTTACAAAAAATGGCCTGATCTTTGGGAGGGGGGGGGGGGGGGGGGGGTAAAGCCTGTGGTCCTGAAGAGTTTGTTTGTTAATTTGCTCTTTTTATTTCCTCACATTATAAAAAATTATAATTATTATTTTCAAAAGACATTAAAAGTGCTAATAGATGACACGCAAATTACTAGTATGCATACATAACAGTTCTGACAGGAGACAAGCTATGACAGGAGTGGAACACCCTGCCCAATCAAGCCCTAAATCTAATAAATAATGAACATAATTAATTGTTTTATTTCCTAAGCCAAATATGGTGAGTTTTCACAGGGACTGAGCTGTCTTGAAAAACTAGAAGAGACCCATACTGGTCTACTGGGGGAAATGGAAAATCATTTTTTAACACTTTCCATTAAATTCCAGTATAACAATGTCTTTACTCCCATGAAAGTAATAACAAGGACACTTTTATTTCCAAACTAACACATGGGGTTTGATTCACAAAGCGGTGCTAACCTACTTAGCATGTCTAAAGTCTTTAGACGTGCTAACCAGGGTGCTAAGTAGGTTAGCACCGAATTTCTGAATCAGATAATTTGGTGCTAACCTACTCAGCACCCTGGTTAGCACGTCTAAAGTCTTTAGACGTGCTAAGTAGGTTAGCACCGCTTTGTGAATCAAGCCCTAGGTGTATATTAGTATAGCTAATACTTCTTGTAAAATATACAAATACAACGCTTGACTACTGTATTAGCCAATGTTTTAAAAAGTTTCTACCTTAAAAAAACAGCTTGAGGGCCCTTTTCCACTAGCGGCGTTTGCGATGCTGAATCGCAAAATCGCAAACCGCTAGTGATTTTGAAATCGCTACGGTTTGCTTTTTAACATAGGAATCGCGGTAGGTAATTTCCACTACCGCAATTCGTTTTTTACTCAAACGCGATCGCACCGCGGAGCGATCTTTGCCGCGATTTTGCTATGCAGTGCATTGCATAGCAAAATCGTGAACGCAATCGCCGGGAAGTTTCCTGCACTTGCGATTCAGCAATCGCTATTGTTTGGCGCGAACGCTAGCGATTGCTAGTGGAAAAGGGCCCTGAAAGTAATTTTAAATCTAATAGCTTATATATTTTTCTAAATCTTTTCATTTCTATAGCTTTCTTCAAATTTTGTTCCAATTTTAAACATATTTGTACATAATGGATTTGTCTTCAGCATCTATGTAGTATTGAATTACTTAAAGAGAACCTGAACTGAAAATAAAAATTCAAATTAACCATACACAGGTCACACTTACCTCCTGTGTAGTCTACTTATCAATCTCTTTCTCCTCTCCTGCATCCTGTTTGTCCACTGTGATCAATGGAATTCTCCATCCTCCATATTAAAAATGGCCATTACCCCATAACCGCTTCCTGGTCAGCACATTGTTAAACTGTAATATCGCCCACTTGAGCCATAGGGAAACATGGACATTACTTTGCACATTCAGTTGTAACTGACAGCTGCTGATATATAACTGACAGCAACTGGTATATTTCAGTTCTGACAAAATATTGTCAGAACTGGAAGGGATCACTGTAAGAAGAAAATGGTGAGCTTTTGAGAGGAACTGACAGTGAGTTTAGTATGTAATATTCATCTGCAGCTACGTTATGTGTTTATTTAAAATAGTTTTACTCGCTTCAGGTTCCCTTTAAGCTTTATTATAGATGACCTGCTGCTAAGATAGTGAAGTTCCCAGTTTCACTAAAACCTTCAACTAGATGAATTCGTGTTTTCTCTGAAACAAGGTCAGTTGCAGCCTTTTTAAATAATAAATATATGAAAAGACTGTTTCATCTTTACTTGTCATTGGCCTCGATTCATAAAGCATTCCCGCATGCGGAAATGCTGAAAACTGCTCACTTTACCGACCACACAGCAAAATCTGTATTCATAAAGGCTTTTTCCGCATGAAAAGCCGACATTTGCGAGCAGAGTGATAAATCACCGCCTTGCGCGGTGATTATCTTAACAAAAGTAACAAATGTCAATTCATAAAGATTAGAGGTAGCGGTATGCAGACGGGGATTACCGCTACCTCTGATGTGGCGAGAAGCGTGCGGAATACATTGCAGTGAATGGGACAGACCTCCCAAGCAGCTGCAGCAGAGAACACCGCACGGAGGGATTCCGCCTGCTTCTCCTGTTTCCGCATGCGTACGACAGCCTAACACCAGCCTACAGCGGAATATCTCCGCACGCCTATCACAACAGGCAACATTTTTATGAATTACCACCCTGAAGGCTGAAATACCGACAGCTGTGTTTCCCTGCTCGACTTTACCTTACCGACAGCACTTTTATGAATCGAGGCCAAAATAATTTTTGCCACATATCCTTATTGTATATTGAATGGTAACACCATAAAAATGTGCACAACCCTTAAAAAATGAAATCATACATTTTTGTTTTTGTAAGAGCAATTGGATTTCCAAAACCTAAAATAAAAATCAATATTTTATTAACCACTTGAGGACCCAGCCTTTACCCCCCCCCCCCCCCCCTCTAAGGACCAGCGCTGATTTAGAAGATCTGTGCTGGGTGCAGATCAAAAAACAGGCAGAGCGACCAGATCGCCCCCCTTTTTTCCCCACTAGGGGGATGATGTGCCGTGAATTGACAGGAAGCAGCCGTTTGCGCGAGCGGCTGTTTCCTGATTAATTAGCCTGCAGCCAGCGACGCAGATGTGCGTCGCTGGTCCTGCAGCTACCACTTTGCCGGCGCGCGTTATGAGTGCGCGGTCGGCAAGTGGTTAATCCCTGTTTTGTTCTTTTTGTCAAAGATGGAGCATTAGGCTTCCTTACAAATCTGAGGCCTGAGACCCACTAGCCGCATTTTTTTAAGCACTTGTGATTTGAAAAGCTCTTCCTAATGTAATGCTATGGGTGCAATTTTTTCTTTTAATCACCCATAGCATTACATTAGCAAGAGCTTTTCAAATCACAAGCACTTAGAAAAGCACTGCTAGTGGGTCCCAGGCCTTAGAGAGATTCTGTGTGCTGTAAGCCGATTTGCAATTGAAAATCTGGATTTTAATAAAGCAATAAAATGAATAAAAAAAATGTAGTCATTTGACAATTGTGGGAAAATGTAGTGCAATTTAATTGTAATCTAGTATAGCAAGCTGCTCCCCTTACTCTTAACTTACTAAAAAAAAAAATCTTGTTAGACATTCTTGTTCGTTTGCATTTTAGTAATACCAAACATGAGATGACCCATTTAAATATGCACTGGACTAGGTTTCATACATTTTATTGGAATGACTCTTTATCTGACTTCTGAAGGATTGTTTGCTGATCCATCTTCCTAATGTCTGTAATAGTACGTAGTACTACACCATGTTAGCATTAGATAGTAGAAATGAAAAAAAGAAATTATTGGTGGAGGTGATACTTTTTCTTTACTAATTAAATATGTTTACAAAAATTCCTTTGAGAGCACTCCGCTCTGTTCCTTTAACATGATGTACAACTAACATGTAGAGGCATGATCCACTCTTCTTCTGTACTCGTGACCCTTGGCAATTGTCACTCAGTTTAATATATCTCTGATATACAATGGCTATGTGTGTGTGTATGGGTTGTGTGCGTTTATGATTTTTCAGAGAGTCTAAAAAATAGACTAGGGAAAATGCATCACAATTTGGAGCTGTCAGTCTGTCCTTTTGATCTGGGCCTGAGGAGGCCTAATTTGTTTGTCACCCAAAATAGACATTTTATGGACATTTTAGTATCGCTTCTGTTACTCCTTGAGGTGGTCTTGCTAGTAGTTTGTTGTGCTGCCTAAATGTTATGTCTAAGGGGAAGTTTGGAAATAAATTACATTTTTAGGATAGGGGATAGGTAGACAAAATACTCCCTAATATTGGTCTGTAGAGCAGCACTTAAATTACTTGTGAATATGAATCCTACCTGTAAAGGTTGGGATTTGAATTTGCCTCAGAAGTGTTAAATTATTCTTGCAGAAAAAGCAACATTTCTAAGGATCTGTAGAGTATTTGTGTTTCTTAGCTAGTTACATTTTCTGGCATGCTCTGCAGTAAACACATGTTTTACTCTTCTCATTGAAAACACCATTTTCGTTTTCAAGGTTTTTTTTTGCAAAAATATGCTTATATTTTTGCGTTTTTTTGCTTTCAACAACGTGTAAATACGCTAAAATTTTTATGTGTTCACCTAATTTTTACCAACTTTCGCGGTTAATAGCAAAGCCCCTTTACCAGCTGGTAGTGGTTTTGGAGAAAATCGATTTTAACCACTTAAGCCCACATTTTTTGCATCTGAGCAACTTTCACCTCCCATTCATTCGCCAATAACTTTATCACTACTTATCACAATGAGATGATCTATATCTCGTTTTTTTCTGTCACCATTTAGGCTTTCTTTGAAGGGTACATTTTGCTAAGAATTATTTTATTCTAAATCCATTTTAACAGGAAGATTAAGAAAGAAATGGAAAAAATTCATTATTTCTCAGTTTTTGGCCATTGTAGTTTTACATTAATACATGCTACCATATTTAAAACCCATGTATGTTATTTGCCCATTTGTCCCAGTTATTGCACCATTTAAATTTTGTCCCTATCACAATTTATGGCTCCGATATTTTATTTAGAAATAAAAGTGATTTTTTTCAATTTGCGTCCATCACTATTTACAAACTTATAATTAAAAAAAAAAATATATTAACATACTCTCTTGACATGCATATTTAAAAAGTTCAGACACTTAGGTAACTATTTATGTTGTTTTTTTTTTTTTTACTGTAATTTTTTAATTTTTTTTGTTAATTAAAATTTTTATTTGGGTAATTTTTGGTGTAGGAAGTAATCAGCTAATTTTTAAATGTAATACAATGTACTTATTTATTAAAAAATACATGTGGGTGTAGTTTACTATTCGGCCACAAGATGGCCACAGTCAAAAAAAGTCCTGTAAGCGTACGATCACGCTTCTAGGAACTAGAAAGAGGGTGGGGAACTTTTTTTTTGCAGAAATACCGCGGTCTCTGATAAGAGACCATCGTTTTTTCTGTGGGGGACTTAGATCGATGAATGGGAATTATATTCCCATTCATTGATTGGTGGGGCTAACGGTGGGCGGTGGGAGCGCTCATTTTAAGCCTGAGCATTTTATTGGTAATACCTTGGATATGACAGAGTTTTTATTTAAAAAGATCTTTAAACAAAGTTTTAATAATTAATTATAGTAATTGCATTTATCAAAAACCATTTTTGTGTTTGAACAATGGTTCTTTCATTCTTTTTTTTGAGAAGGGTGCTGGATATAGCCTAGATTTTAGCTATAAAGGGTGCTGGATGTAGCCGAAATTTAAGCTATAAAGGGTGCCCATTGGCCAGCGCTGTGAGGGCGTGCCTCTTCACATCCGCAGTGGAGAGCGGAGGTTTCCTCCGCCTCCACTAGCCGTAGTCAGGACAAAGTGGGAGGAGGCGCTTAGTTGCCGCCCACCCCACGTCACGGTGGCAAGTTCCTGATCAGGTCCGCTGGTCGGGCGGCCTGCTGGGAGTGACAGCCAGGCGTCTCCTGACTTAGAGGTGTTCCTGTGCAGCGCTGCTCATTGGTGAGTGTTCGGGAGGTGGGTGTTTCCGCATTTGAACATACCTATTGTAAGGTAACAGTATAGTTCCCCATTAGGTCCGCTCTGAGGACGGACCGTAGGATTGGATGACATGTGAGAATAATTGCGATTGGTTGCCTTTTCACCATGTTAGGTATATAAGGTGATATGTTGTCAGTATACAGTTGATGGCTAACAGCTCAGCTTGATAAAGGGGCGGCTGCCCTGAAACGTCGTGTTTATAGCTGTGAATTGCCGATAAAGAGCTTATAATTACTGGATGGTGCCGGTCTTCTCTCTACAAGTTGACAAGTGAGCCAGCGTGCAGCTGACTTTGCCGTGGCACATCAAAACAAGTACTTGGGGAGTGCTCCACTACTACCAAAAGCTATAAAGGGTGCTGGATATAGCCAAGATTTTTTGGGGCCCTAAAAGGGCACTGGATATAGCTGAGATTTTTTTTCAGCTATAAAAGTGCGCTGAATATAGAATTTGGTTATAAAAGGGTGCCTGAAAACGGCATCGGATATAAAAAAAAGTGATATACCAAGAAAAGTGATATAGCTGAGAAAAGTGACCTAACTTCTACCTACTCTCACACAGGATACTCCCCTGGTGGTGTCTAACCCAAAGATCCCCCTTGTGATGCTTAATCCTCCCCCGCCCCCCTCCCCCCCCCCCCCGATGTACTTACCTTTAGTCCCCCATGGTGGTGCCCAATCTATCATGTCAAATATATATGTTATTTTGAACCAAGTTTACTGATTTAACCAAATTAACTGATATAACCAAATTCCAGCCACCTGTTGATATAACCAACTCAGCTATATCTAGTTCCCTTTTATAGCTGAAACCAATATCTCGGCTATATCCAGCACACTTTTATAGAAAATCTTGGCTATATCTATTGCCCCTCTTATAGCTGAAAAAAAATCTAGGCTACAAAAGGGCTATAAAAACTTTGGGCACCCTTTTCACCACCTTATAGCTGAGTTTTGCAGAAAATAATATTGAAGTACTTCTATGGCGGCACCATTTTTACACAGATAGGTTAGACAAAGTAACCATTTAGATTTGTTGGTGTGTCAACACAAAATACAATTTAGGTTGTATGTACAATTGATACAATCTGCAATCTTGTTAAGATGCCACCACTTCTTATTACAGTTATAAGGTACAATTCTAAATCTAGCTAATTCTGTAGAGAAAAAGGGTTGGTTCAACATCTAACTAGGCATAACAATACACTAATACTAATAACACAATTATGGTAACATTTTCTTCAAAAGGCAGGATTGTTTGCAGAGGATATTCAAAACAAGCGCTTAGGCTGAAATAAGGTTTGAACACAAAGAAAAGATGGCCTCAGAAAACCGCATCAAACCAGAATATACTAGAAATAATCATTTATTGAACAACATAAAATAAAAACAGTTAAAAACATCAAAGTCAACGAGGTGGCGGGGCAGATAATGTCAGAGAGATGGTAAGCATGCGCAAATATACTGTATATATGAGCAGGATATTCATTAAAGCTCATAAAGTGCTCCGTGCATAATGCACAAACAAGCCACAAAATATTGGTACAATCAAACACAGATTGTATAGATAAGTGCAAACATGCAAATGATCAAAATGATAAAAGCAAGTCTGTCACAGAACAGCCGTGAGAAATGCAGGCGAATCGGGAAGATTTGCGCAGTCAATGCAGCGATCAAAATGACAATTTTTCTTCTCCTAAAATATGTTTGCTGACCAGTGAAGACATGTTGGGTTTAATTTACTTGATCAAAAGAAGGCAGTTCACAGGTACCTGTCACAACTCTGACCAGGTAATTACCTCATCACAGTTACCTGTGAACAATAGCATACACAGGAATAGGCAGGAAAAGCCACAGCAGGGGGCCTATTCAAAAACTGCAGTCACACAGACAGAATGGCAGTAACACAGCAGGATATCGTCATATGGGCAGCCCAAAGTGAAAATATAGCCAGTTATTTTTTGGTAAGATTGTAGCAGAATAAAATAACACATTTAGGCACAGTTGAAATTGCGCACGTTTTAAGAGATCGTGGGAGTTTGTAGCCCATTCCTAAGCAGAGTTATCAATTTTGGTGCAACCATGTGGGCTAGACTCAGGATTCTTGTTCTCTGTATGATTCCCTGAATCCACTGTGTATTAATTTGTTATCATTGCAACTGTGGCATTTATCGATTTTGAGTTACACGTTTTATATGTTTAAACATAGATCTCTCTGCAAGGACTTTGAGGACTTTGAGGAACTGTGATTGGTTGTCAACCAGAGGGGCGGGCTTGGTCCCACCCCAAAACTAGCTTCCATAAAACCAGGATGCATACAAGGAGGGGCAGTCCTCCCCTGTGCACCATCACCTGATCAAGCCAGCCAGAGGACCATGTGGCTGGCGGCCATTTTCCTGAACTGAAACAAAGGACATTTTCCATGTGCTCAGATTTTCCCAGAAAGGACATATTTCCACGAACCTAAGTATTTTATTCTATTTTTTATTTCATACTGTACTATTATTTGTCTCTATAATTGTTGATTTTAACGATTTTCTGTATATATTAATTAATCATATTGCATATTTAATAAACGATGCTAACGTCCTTTATTTGTTCAGCTACCCTATTATTCAGCCGCACAAACTGAACCCTGGTTTCTAAAGAGTCGCAACTGTTGTTGATAGCTAGATAAAATAGAGTGTGTTTAACCATTTTCTATTTGCAGGTCTAGAGTCAGTCAGTGGGTTCCTCTGTCCCATGGTAACAGAGGTGGTGGCAGTTATACCCTGAAATAGTGTGTAATTTGTATTACCGTAACTCACAGGCTCCCTTCTAGTCGGTCTGCTGAAAAAATCCCAGCGGTTTCTGCGCACCGATTACGACCACAGATTGCATGGTCTGTGTGCTGAAACCGATTGGGAGGCATTGTGTGGTCCGGCCACTAGGGGCCCTGTGACAAAGCCAGATAGAAAAAACATGAACCCAAGGAGAAGGGGAAAGAGATTCCCAACAATTGGAATAGAAGGTGTAATGACCTCAAAGGAGTAAACAGTGTGAAATTGTGTGAATAGTGAAAAGTGAGCCTGTGAGAATGAGTGTGAATGGAGTGAAAAGACCCCAAGTGATGGAGAAATGGAAGGAGAGAGTCAGTGAATAAAGAGCCAAGTGAAAGACTGGAAGGACAGAAATGGTGTAGCAAGAGAACTTTACCAGGATAATCACCGATTGGTTCCTGCTTGCCACTATTGCGATTCGCCATTTAACATTGGCTTCCTCAGAGCTGAAAAGAGTTGTAATCTTTTATTTTTAAAGCAAAATCATGCATAAGAGAATACGAAAAATGTCAAAAATGATCTAACAAAAGAACTGAGATTTGTATAGTAAAATACAGGGAAAATAAGATAAAAACAATAACTGGATAAAGTCTGAGCAGTCTATGCAATACACCTGACTGTAAATATGATCATTTTGGAAACATCATGTTCGTATCTTAGTTACAAAATACACCACAATGAGGATTGATGCCTTGACACATTCATATTGTGTCCAGTGACAATCCCTTTCAGATCCATAAGGTTGGGGTAAACAAAAATATGGAATAACGATAGAAAACAACATTATTTATTCCTAGGTGAATCAGAGGTGACATTAAATTCCACCTCCCTCTCTGCCCCTTCTGGTGTCTGTTTCTTACTCCCTTTCATACTGACAAAGAAAGAAGATTTTCAAACTCAACACCAAACCCACCTCCCAAGATCTGAACTTCCCAGAAAACTGATAAGCAGAACAGGGTCTATTTGCCAGGCCTTCCAGGAAGTGGTGCTTTTATGGTTATACTTTGGTTATATCTCCCCCCCCCCCCCTCTCTAGTAAACAAACCACTTCCTCTGGATGGGCCTGAAATGTCTTTTCTGACAGAAACACTTTTTCTAAGCAAAACTCAAAGTCCACATGGTAAAAAAATAATTATTCAAACATGCCTAAAATTGGAACTTTTGCTTTAAGAGATATATTTAGTCAGAAGACTCCACATCTTACCCATATTATCTAAATGGAAAATACAGGCAAAAAATGTAGAACATTTCTGATTAAATATTATTGGAGTTGTTAACCAACTTCCAAAAATTATGTTTTTCCATGTATGTATATACTTCTTTCAATAAATATATCCGTAAGTATGATACAAGCCAAATATATCAGGATTAAGCAATCTGCAGTGGGCTTCTCTAAATAAATTTAGTCATAGGACTGTAACAAGTTCAGTTCTGTTATGAAATTATGATCAGAATTGTGAAACAATCAAGAAAAGAAAATGAATAATTATCAGTATGTTGTCATCCTAAACCACTAACTACCAGTAGAAGCAGCACAGAAGGCAACAGATAATCCCTTTGGTCATCTGCGGATAGAAAGAAGTGATCTGATTTCCATATTTTATTCATGACTGAGGAATGGTTCTCGATTTCCCCTTACCCGGAATATTATGACTTGAGTGAAAAAACAGAATTTTGCCAATAACAATTGTCTGATTGATACGTTCAGTGCTTATTTGAACAAGCATCCCCTGCAGACCTGCTTCATACACTTCACAGCCCTCTGTCCACAAATAACCTCAACAACCATCCTCGCTCCAACCTTATTTCCAACATCCCACCCACAAACACATGCTCCCCCTACCCTGCGGTCTCTGGAATGCCAGATCCGTCCGCAATAAACTTACAGCAGTCCACGACCTCTTCCTCTCCAAATCCCTCACCATCCTCGCACTCACTGAGACATGGCTCACCCCCTCTGACTCTGCCGCAGAGGCTGCCCTCTCCTACGGGGGGGCTTCACCTCAGTCACACCCCCAGACCAGACAACAGGACTGGGGGAGGGGTGGGTCTGCTCCTCTCCCCATCCTGCACCTTCCGTGTCCTCACCCCACCTACCTCTCTACAATTCAAATCATTTGAGGCCCACACCATCCGCCTCTACCACCCCCTCCCTGCCATTGTTGCGGTCTTATACCGCCCTCCGGGCTCCACCCCACAATTTCTCGAAGACCTTGCCTCCTGGCTCCCTCACATCCTCTCCTCTGACCTCCCCACCATCATCCTTGGGGATTTCAATATTCCCATCGATGAAGCCCAGAGCTCCGCTGTGACCCGGCTACTCACCATTGCCAACTCACTTGGACTAGTACAACACGCCAAAACCCCCACTCACACTGCAGGTCACACTCTCGACCTTATATTCACTAAATCCACCACCATTGCACACCTTGACATCGCACCCTTTCCACCCTCAGACCATCACCTTCTCACCTTCAACCTCCTCACGGAAGGCACCTCTAAATTAGCCACCCACCCACCTGGTCGATGGCAGCGAGATCTATGCAAGCTCAACCCTAGTGTCCTTGCTGACCCCCTCCATGCCCTCTCCTCCACTCTCCCCACCCTAACCTGTCCTAATCTTGCAGCAGCTCAGTATCGCCAAACTCTCTCATCAGCCCTAGAGAAAGCTGCTCCACCAATATTTCGCCGCAACCGACCCCCTAACCCCCAGCCCTGGCACACTACCCATACTCACAACCTCCAGAGGAAAACACGCGCCGCTGAATGGAAATGGAGAAAAACTAGACTTAACCAGAATTTCCTACAGTACAAGACCATCCTGCTGCAGTTCCACACTGCCCTTGCTCATGCGATGCAGGAATACTTTAGCAAGCTCATCAGAGCACAAGCTTCCAACCCCCGGCGTCTTTTTGCCACTTTCAACTCCCTGCTTAAATCCACCCCCCTACCCTCCGTTTCCTCCCTCTCTGCCACAGATTTAGCCACCCACTTCACCAACAAAATTGTCTCCATCCGCCAGAAAATATCCAATCTCCAATCTTCACCTCCAACCCCCTCCCACCCAGCTCCTCCTCCACCCTATCCTCCCCTCACATCCTTCCCTCCTACTACGACCGAGGAAGTCAACCACCTACTGCAGACTTCCCATACCACTACTTCCCCCCTTGACCCCATCCCTTCCGATTTACTCCAGCCTCACTTCACGGAATTGGCCCCAGTCCTCACTACTCTGTTCAACCTCTCCCTATCCACAGGCACCTTCCCCTCAGACTTCAAGCAGGCCACTGTACTACCCCTGCTCAAGAAACCCTCCCTCGACCCTTCGCTACCCTCCAACTACCGTCCTATCTCCCTCCTCCCCTTTGCCTCAAAACTCCTTGAGCGCCTGGTTCACAAATGCCTGACCCAGTACCTCAATGCCAACTCACTGCTAGACCCACTCCAATCTGGATTTCGGCCTGCCCACTCAACCGAAACTGCTCTCACCAAAGTTGTCAACGACCTTGCCTTAGCTAAAGCTGAAGGTAAATACTCCATTCTCCTCCTCCTTGACCTGTCAGCAGCTTTTGACACAGTAGATCATCCCCTACTCCTCCAGTCCTTGGGCATTCACGATCTCGCCCTGTCCTGGCTTTCATTTTACCTCTCCAACCGCTCCTTCACGACCGCCTTCAATGAGTCCTCTTCCACCCCCAACCACCTCTCGGTGGGAGTCCCCCAAGGTTCGGTCCTTGGCCCCCTACTTTTCACCCTATACACATCCTCCATTGGCAAGGTTATCTCCTCCATGGGTTTTAACTATCATCTGTATGCAGATGACACCCAGATCTACCTCCACACCCCTGACATATCCACCACTACCATGGACAAGGTCTCCTCCTGCCCATCAGCCATCTCCTCCTGGATGTCCGCTAGGTTCCTGAAACTAAATCTAGACAACACGGAATTTATGATCTTCCCACCCCGGCCATCCACGAACCTCCCAGATGTGCATGTCACTGTTAACCACACTACCATTCGCCCCACCTCTCAAGCCCGCTGTCTGGGTGTCACCCTGGACTCCGCACTCTCCTTCACTTCCCACATCCAAAACCTCACTAAGTCCTGCAACTTCCACCTTCGTAACATCTGTAAGATTCGCCCTTTCCTGACCTCTGCCACCACCAAACTCCTCATCCATGCCCTCATAATTTCCCGCCTTGACTACTGCAATGCCCTGCCGTCTGGTCTCCCTATGACCCGAACAGCCCCACTGCAGTCCATCATGAATGCGGCAGCCAGAATTATCCACTGCTCCCATCGCTCCACCACGGCGGATCCCCTCCTAGAATCCCTCCACTGGCTTCCTATCCAGTCCAGAATCAGATTCAAGATACTGTGTCTGACCTACAAATCTGTCCACAAAACCTGTCCAACCTACATTTCCGATCTTACTCAGAGGTACACACCTAGCCGCTCACTCCGCTCTTCCAATGAACTTCGCCTAACCGCCCCCCTAATCACCCAGTCCCATGCACGCCTCCAGGACTTCTCAAGAGCTGCTCCAACACTATGGAACTCCCTACCTCCACCCATTAGGGCAGCCCCCTCCTTCAACATCTTCAAGAAAGCCCTCAAAACTCACCTTTTCACTCTGGCCTACCACCCTTCACAAGTGCTCTAAACCTACAGCTGAACTCTGGTCCCCTACCATTCGTGTCCTTACCTCTCCCTCTAGATTGTAAGCCTTTGGGCAGGATCCTCCTCCTTTTGTGTCCTACCTGATCATGCACCTCCATTACTGTGCACCCATGCTATGCATCTGAGTGAACCTAACTTGCCTAATCTCCATGCTCCATCCAGTGACTGACTAAGCATTACCTGGTACTCATACTATGGTGTGTGATCTGGTTTTCTTGTATTCCTGTATTGTCATATTGCTGTGTGTCACCCCTAAATATTGTCTGTAACCTAAATTAATGTTCAGCGCTGCGTAATATGTTGGCGCTTTATAAATACAATAAATAATAATAATAATAATAATAATAACTTGAAAACTACAGCTGCATTCTTATTACTAAGAGCAATGCAAACTTTTCTTCCCTTGACTTGTATAAATTCCATATAGCAGCATGAAGAACTATATATATCTGGCATATTAAATACTTTTTTTTTCTCACTTTAGATTTCAATGACCACATTATAAAAGGAATGATTTCCTGTGATAAAGCATTGATTAGGTTTACACTTGGATGACAGTTGTTCAGAGAATTATGCCTAACATTGTAGACTCTGTGCGAAGATATGAATGCAGTGAAACACACCTGCCTTCCATGGGTGGTTTATAGAGACGGTCTGAAGATAAATCATCTGAACCTGTCAATACAGATTACACCTGTGTAACCTTTACAGCAAAATACTTATTTGTTTCTATCCTTGTGCTTCCAACAATAAACATAACATGGTTGCCGTGGTTCTTATATTAGTTGTGTGTCTTTGAACAAATTCATATTTGCTTAATTTGCTCTTTTCTACAATACCTTATGTTTCCACTTTTTATTTTTTATTTACTTACACACTTTTAAATAAATATAGCTATCTGTTGATAAGTTTTGGGGGTGTCTTGCTATTCATTTAATTGTATCTAGAACCCTAAGGCCGGTTTCACACTAGCAATCGGTGTTAAAGGTGCTGTGTGATAGGATGATAGGATGATCACATTGCACCACAAGGTTAAAAATAGACTTTGGAGATTACCGTGGCAGTGCACGGTAATCTCACTTCTGGCTTCAAGCCAATCTGTAATTGAGGCTCTCTAGCCCTCACTTCCTGTGGTGGAAATACGAAGTGCATGGAAGTATATTGACAAAATATGCTTCTGCGCATGTGCAATGTGAAACAGTTTCAAATATCTGTGGTGCCATTGACTTACATGACTTCCGGTCCCACGTCGCCATACGTGTTCTCTGATAAGGCGCTGTTGTTGTTCTGTCAAATACGATACTTCTAGCACATCACAATGCTGCAGGTATGAAATGCCTCATAGGTTTTCATTGCTTTAGCTTTACCCTTGGGTAAAAGAGGGTAATGTAATGCAAATGTCCCAGTGTGAAACGGGCCTAAATGTTACACAAATGCAATGCTTCCCACAAATACATGTGGACCCCTTTTAATAATAAGTCTGCTTTAAAACGAAAGGAGATTACAGCTCTTGCATTGCGGAGCATACATTGATACATAGGACACTTTCCTATTGATGACCTTTAAAGGACACCTGAAGTGACATATGGAGGCTGCCTTAATTATTTCCTTTTAAACAATGAAAATTGCCTTGCAGCCCTGGTGATCTTCTGCTTCTACACTTAAGCCATAAATCTTGAACAAAGCATGCAGATTAGATGTTTGACTGAAGTTTGACTGACTTTGCCACATGCTTGTTTTAGGTATGTGATTCAGACACTACTGATGCATGAAAGATCAGCAGAATGCCAGGCAACTGTTTTTTTGTTTAAAATGAAATAAATATGAAATCCTCCATATTCCTCTCACTTTAGATGTCCTTTAAATTCTCGGTTTACCCTGAGCTCACACTGCTGATTTAGACTGCTAGCATCGTAGCATGAGATTAGTGAGAAAATATGCAATTGTATAATTTCTGTTACTCACTAGAGATGGCCTGAACAGTTTGACTGCGAACTTATTCGTGCGAACTTCGGTGGTTTGCGTTCGTGGTGAACCTCGAACTATATGTGAGTTCGACCCACCCCCTGTACTACATCATTAGGGTAAACTTTGACCCTCTCTATATCACAGTCAGCCATTCAGGCTACACTCCCTCCCGGAGCCCCCCCTTTTATAAAACGCAGGCAGCGACAGCCTTTTCACTCACTCGTGTGGCTGCAGTAATTAAAGAAGGGAGAGAACCTGCTGACATAGGGAAAGCTTAGTTGGGCTCTTGTGTTAGGCGTGTTAGGTTGCTCCTTCTTGCTGATACTTATTGCTAAAAAGCACTCCTCATCCTTAACAGCTCTTTTGAGAGCTAATGTTGTTCTTGTGATCTATTTTGTGTGTGTGTGTGTCCCACAGCCACAGACACTTGTGTTGCATATAAAGCCCTGTCAGTCAGTCGCAGCTGCTGGACCTTGACCCCTTGGTAATTCCTACTGTGCCACTGACAGGCCCAGCACATTCAGTGACTACCTGTGTGTGTGACAGCTGCACATTTGTAATACCAATCACTGCATACCCACCTGTTCAGTGCACCTACCTACCTACCTACCTACGTGAGCGCATGCACTGTTATATACCAGTCAGTCACTTTGCCTGTTCACGGTACCTGTGTGTGTGACAGCTGCACATTTGTAATACCAATCCCTGCATACCTGTTCAGTAGTGCACCTACCTACGTGAGCGCACGCAGTGTTATATACCACCAGTCACTGCACCTGTTCACAGTACCTGTGTGTATGTGACAGCTGCACATTTGTATTACCAATCTCTGCATACCTACCTGTTCAGTGCACCTACCTACGTAACCACAAGCAGTGTTATATTATATACCAGTCACTGCACCTGCTCACGGTACCTGTGTGTGTAACAGCTGCACATTGTATTGATACCAGTCACTGCATACCTGTTTACTGCACCTGCGTGACTGCACATTTTATTAGTCAAGTCAGTGCATACCTTTCACTTCATCCCTCCAATATGGACAGAACAAGCAGAGGCAGGTCTGTTCGAGGTCGTGCTGTCGTGATTTCGTGCGGCCCTGGACGAAAGTAGTGTTCAGACGCACGTGCCATCGACCCCCAAGATTGTCAGGACATAGTTGACTATTTAACACAGAACACCTCATCTTCCTCAGCTTCCGCACGGAAGCGTGACATATCTTCCTCCTCCTGCTCTGATTCTGGCACCCCACTTAACACTCGACGGCCGCCACCACCAAAGTGCTATCACCCCAGGGCTTAGCGGTGTGGAAATTTTTGTGTGTGTCTGCCTCAGATGAGAGAAATGCCGTCTGTACCCTCTGCCACCAAAAATTGAGCCATGGAAAGACCTAGACCCACGTAGGGACAACTTCCTTACGAAAACACATGACGACAAAGCACAAACTGCAATGGGATGACCACCTGAGGAAAAGCAGCACACAAAAGCAAAGCCACACACCGCAGTGGAAAATACCAGGCCGCAATTCTTTCTCTAAAAGGATGATACCCAAACTGTACCATGATGTTGAAAGGCAAGTGGTGTCATCTCTGGCACACAGCGTTGGGTCAAGGGTCCATCTGACCACGTGGTCTGCAAAGCACGATCAGGCCTGCCCGAAAGACTAAGTCAGTCCCCACACACAGCATCTCTGCCTGCACTCCGTGTGATGGCCTGCCCCAAGACTAAGTCGCTCCCCACACAGCATCTCTGCCTGCAGGTTGCTTGACTGCCTTCTCCGCCACCACCAACAGGGTCTAGGACTCCAGGCGGATTCCTGAATTTTTAAGGCCGCTGGTAGCAGCGGCCGCTATAATAATTTTTCTGGTGCATGTACATGCCTGCCTAATTTTTCTGGCTGCACTGCAGCTACAACAACAAAACAAAAGGCATGAACATGTGTCAAATCCCCTTCGTGATTGTTATTATTATTATTATTGTTACCTTGCCGTGGTGAAGGGGCTTGCGTATTACAATGAAGCAATGACCGACGGCTATATGAGGGGCTCGAAAGTCCTCCTGTATTGTTACTTTTCGTCACTACCTCCCTGAGTTGGGACTTGCATGCCATGACTGCTTCCTTCCTTCCTTGCTGCTTCTTTGCCCACAGCGTGCCTTCTGCCTTCCTTGGATGTGTGGTGGTAGCCGTTCCTGCTCCTTTGCCCACAGTGGTGTGCCTGCTGCCTTCCTTGGATGTGTGGTAGTAGCCGTTTCTAAGGCTCCCACTCCGGACCGGAATCGAACCCTGATTCCCCGGCCATTACCCGTGGTCACCATGGTACTGAGAAAGTAATATGAAAACTTGTTTATCAGTCACACAGTTGAATTAATGGCAGACTTGCCCTCCGTAACAGATTCTCATTAAAGGCAAGTGGTGTTTGAACACAGATGCCTGGTCTGCAAAGCACGGTCAGGGCAGGTTTATTACTTATACAGCACAATGGGTCCTTCCTTGGATGTGGTGGTGGTAGCCATTTCTCAGGCTCCCACTCCGGAACAGAATCAAACCCTGATTCCCCGGCCATTACCTGTGGTCACCATGGTACTGAGAAAGTACCATTGAAAGTTTCACACAGTTGAATAAATGGCAGACTTGCCCTCCATAACAGATTCCCATTAAAGGTACTGAACATCCAGCAGAAAAAGTAATTTAAAAAAATAGATGTAAGCTTTAACAATGGTAGAGAAAGAACCATCGAAAGTTGATAAGCCAGTCAGACAATACCTGATATCACTGAGGAAGAGCAATCTCGCCATGGTGCACACCAGTCCAGCACGGCCGTGACTACACAAACAGCTGTTTGCGGTGCGTTACACAGTGAGTTTGGTCTGTCAGTGTGAACCAGTACACTAATTACACTCCCTGATTGATGTATACAGATGCAAGATGTTTTAAAACACTTTAGGCCTGCAATTTAGCATTCAATGTGATTTCTGCCCTTAAAACGCTGCTGTGCGTCAAATCCAGATTTTTCCCCGGGACTTTTGGTGTGTATTCCACTCCGCCTTGCAAAAACTCAGATGTTAGAACCCTTGAAACATATTTTCCATCACTTTTGAGGCCAGCATAAATGTTTCTAGTTTTCAAAGTTTGCCTCCCCATTGAAGTCTATTGCGGTTCGAAAAGTTTGCGCGAACTATTTTGTGGTCAAGGTTCGTGAACCAAAAATTGGAGGTTTGAGCCATCTCTATTACTCACAGAAGACAATATAAACTGTATCTAGTGACACTTGTAGAACTGCTTTCTGAAAGTGAATATAAGCAGAGGGCAGGACCTTAAAGTGTATCTGTACTCAGGAACTCTGCTGCAAACTAAATCAATGGGCAATTTCTCTTTACAAACATGATTCCACTTCATTTGTCTGTTTTGTTTGTACAGCTGTGGCCCCTTTCAGGAGAAATTGATCTCAGTCACTTTGGCGCCCCTCTGTAAGTTGTTGCAAACTAATTGTGATGTTGTACATGATATAATAGCCATTTTGTTCAACTTGTATCTTGTGGGAGCCTCCGTCTTGTCTGTCTGCTGTGCTTGTAAAAACACCATGGTATGTAAGCAGTGTACATTTGCATCCCATTTTCTGTAAACTGCAGTAGGAGATATTCAACTAGCCACTGGAAGGAAACTGCTGTTAGCCAGCCATTGTCATTAATAGGCTCGTGTGCTTGTAGGATGTCAAAAGTAATACGCATAACGCCTACACTGCTACCCATTCAGCTACCCTATCCTCCCAGTACACAACTGGGCAGTCTGGTGTCTTCTGTCGAGCTGCTCAAAGCAGTACAGGAAACTCTGATATTTGCATGTAACAGCTAGCTGGAATTTACCAGAGATCCTGACAAACCATTGTTGTAGAATGTGAGGAGATTAGATTCTTTTTGGATGAGGAGTTTGGGTAGCCCCTTAAACATAGTTTATCCTATAAGAAACAGCTTCCAAGATTCAGAACTGGTAGTCCCCCAGGAGACAATAAGAAGCTAGGTCTACCCTGATGTCTGATCAGAAACTGATTCTCCTGCAAAGTTTGGACCTTTATACTGGTAAAGTTCGATTTCTGTTTTATTCCCTTTTTATTTAGATAAGCAAATTATTTTGCTGTGTCCTTGTACCTTTTTACTTTGTGTTTGTAAATATTATTGTATAAATTTCCTTCTGCACTGTTCCACTTTTTTGGAATATTAAATTGTTATTAAATAAGCTAGCTTTTGTGTACTAAGCAAAGATTTAGACCTCCTAGAGAGAGACTGGAGTGTAATTATGTTAAAAGTTCAGTGCCTGATTGTGTGCTCGGATTGTTCATTGCTACCGTGTCAGATTGCACTGTGTGTGTGGTGTTCTCCTACTATGGCCTTAAAGGGGAACTGAAGAGAGAGGTATATGGAGGCTGCCATGTTTATTTCCTTTTAAGCAATACCAGTTGCCTGGCAGCCCTGCTGATCCTCTGCCTCTAATACTATTAGCCTTAGCCCCTGAACAAGCATGCAGCAGATCAGGTGTTTCAGAAGTCAGATCTGACAAGACTAGCTGCATGCTTGTTTCTGGTGTTATTCAGATACTACTGCAGCGAAATAGACCAGCAGGGCTGCCAGGCAACTGGTATTGATTAAAAGGAAATCAATATGGCAGCCTCCGTATACCTCTTACTTCAGTTCCCTTTTAAGCCTGTGGCTGACCCAAAATACACGTAAGCGCCAGCCTAAGTGTGAGCAGCTCGACAGCAGTGTATGAAACACTTGTGGTGTTGTCTAGCAGTATCGTCGTGGATGACTGCTAGAGGTGGCTGAGTCATGCAAAGTGTTGTTGAGGGCGACAGCCTTGTGTTACCTTAAATAAGACGGCACCTCTTCTCGATTCTAGTCAAAAACTGTCTCTGCAAGCTTTCCGTGGGGTCGGTTCCTGACAGTAACATTATAGCCTAACTGCATAATCCAGCTGTGCTGACCTGGCATAAGTGCATTCTGACATGGTAGAAGAGTGAGGCACAGATGGCCCTTTTGTGTCTGGACCTCACTCAGAAATACAGTTACAGTAAAATAATTTCAAAAATTTCCATGAGACATTACAGCCTCCATAAAACAGTGACAGAACATTCTGCAGATCAGCAAGGTGTGATAACTATGTGTATTATTAAAATATTGTTATTCCCATTTGTGCAACATATAGATATTTTGTATAGTTATCTTATCTTTTCTTTCCTACCCCATTGCATAAGCATGGGGAGGAGGGACATTGCACAGTGCGTGAAGGAGCATCTTTTAGCAGGCAGACTGAGTGGGAGAACAATGTGTTTGGGAGTAGATCAGACATCAGATGTCACTAAAGATGCAGCATGTACATGACTTGGAGGGCCACCTGTACACATGCTAGGTTTTCACCCGGGTGGTTTTTATTGGCTGCCCTGGCCGGGTTTAATCTAACATGTGTGCATAGCTTAATTGTTTATTGCGATGCAAATATCTCCTAGAGATTGGGGAACTGCTTGTTGAGAATGTTTAACCACTTAATGACCGCCTAACGCCGTTAGGCGTCGGCAGGTCGAAGTGGTGTTTCGTTCCATGTCAGTTCACGGAGGGTGTCTCCGTGAACAGCCTGCAAGCCTCCGATTGCGGCTCGCAGGTTAATTGTAAACACGCGGGGAAGAAATCCCCGCTGTTTACATCAATACGGCGCTGCCGTGCAGCAGTCCCGTAAAGGTAATTGGCGATCCTCGGCCTCTGATTGGCCGGGGATCGCCATCATCTGATAGGCTAAAGCCTATTAGAGGCGGCGCAGGACGGATCTCCGTCCTGCGCCGCCCACAGCATGGAGGGGAGGGAGGGAAGGGCGGAGAGGGCAGAATAGCGCTGGAGGGGAGCTTTGAGGACCCCCCCCCGCAAAACCCAAGTAG